>NW_015150633.1:577891-589053 GCF_000732505.1 Cyprinodon variegatus | reverse complement strand
GATATATATATAGATATATATATATATATAGATATATATATAGATATATATATATAGATATTTAGTTGGCAAAATAAATGTCAATGTAATAACAAGAAACGCCAACTTGCCTGAATATATTAAGAAAATAACAAGTGCTTCTATAAAAAAATCCATGAGAAGAAATACTAGCACTTTTTTTTTGTTTATAAACCTAAACCTAACTATTCAATTAGCTTTTTAACTTTTTAACTTTTTTCCCCAACTTAATTTACAGTAGGTAATATATCATTCAAGGGCTCATCTAATTGGTCAAATGCCAAAATAAGTTATATACAGCCATGTAGCAGTGTCTTTGCTGAATGGCTGGATATAGATCTTGTGCTTCTAGACCTCACTGAGGGATGGGGGATGTGAGGGGGGTGCAAGTGATCAAAAATGGTAACTTGCCCTATAAGGGTTTATGGTTCAGCCTGCTGGTTTTCATGCTGCCAACCTGTCCTGGATGATAACTTCCACTCATGATAGGAAATGGGGCACATTCCCATGGTCACCCATTTTCAATTCTAAGGATCTGGAAGGGGTTTCTTTTAATACCATGTACAAACAGTAATAGTGATGTTTAGAGGGATGTGTACTCAGTAGCAGATTTTTTTTAACAACCAACTAAATACTTTTATTTCCAATTTGAAACAAATGAAGATATAAGGACACAAAATATGGAGAGCAGTTTCTTTCTAAAATCCATTAATGCTATTACAGATAGATTGTTAAGAAATGATCCATCTAATAAATACATTACCCCATGATATAAAACCTACTTTATATAAAAAAAAAATCTATATTTTTAGCTTATTTTAATTCAACCAGTTTCCAGTTGGTATATTTCTAATACCAGCTAAGGTGGAATCGCTCACTTCATTGTGAAAAAGGGAAGTCCAGATTTCTGTAATAGATGCTGTGGCACATTATTATTAAAGGAAGTAATGTAGCTTCTGTCTGTGGTTTATTTCTCCAGTACACCGTTTTTATTGAGATGTAATTATTTTTATTGTCTTATTTGTTTCAACTTAGAAATCGAAGCCAAACTCTGGGGTCGGAGAGCAGCCTGGATGACGGAGGCGTGTTTGACTGCCTGAAGCCTGAGTCGTCTGCTTCACCCCAGCAGATGTTCTCAGGCCTGGTGGGCGTCCCGTCCAGCTCTGCTCATCTGCAAGCAGCTGGTTTATTTCTAGGCTCCCCACCTGAAGTTTTTATCCAGATGACTGCATCTTCCAGGGAAGAAGCAGGCAGCCATAGAACAGAGGGCGGACCGTTCCTCACCCGGCCGCCCCAGCACCACCACCACCACTTCCACCACCAGCCCCTGCAGCACAGAACATCATCTCTGCTTCAGCAGGCCACCACGGCAGCTAGCTCCGAGAGGCACGGCTCCAGGGAAGACGCCCAGGATGAGCAGTCTACCCCGGCTCCAGCTCTGTCAGAGCTGAAGTCTGTGGTTACGTGGCTGCAGAGGGGCTTTCCCTTTATCCTCATCCTTCTGGCTAAAGTCTGCTTTCAACATAAACTAGGTATCACATAATAGGAAGGTATTTTAAGCACAGCATTTTTATAAAACAGACGGTCCTGTGTGTGTTTACCAGGTTTCTTTCTGTTTTCTTACAGGTATCGCTGTGTGTGTGGGAATGATCAGCACATTTGCTTATGCCAATTCTACATTTAAGCATCAAGTTTCACTGAGGGTAAGAAAATATAGAAACTCGTACACCTTTTAGTGACTTAAACAAGTTAGATGTGGATTTGTTTTTGCTGCTATTACATCTCATGAAATGGACCAAAGCCCTGTGACCTGCTAAACCTTCTTATTTTACAGATTGCTTGTTGATACCTTCAAATTCTTCAAGCTTTCTATTTTCTAACAGTCCAACTTATTATTTCTTATTGAAATGGAACAAACTGCTGGTTGCTGTTGTCAGTCTGCATGGAACAGAGTGAATTATTATGAGAACAGCTCGATTATCTGTGAATCTCTGGACATTTATCGTTGCATTTGTAAAGCTTACTGCACTTTTCTCTGTTTTTTGCCACTACCTGTTGAAGGAGGAGCGATCCATGTTTGTGGCTCTTTGGATCATCTTGTTTCTCGGGGGGAACATCGTATATATCTACTACTCCTTCAGCCAGGAGGAGCTGCACTATAGGTTAGTGTAAGCTAAGGGGCTCTTATATAGGAGGTCTTTTTTTTTTTTTTTTTTTATCCATCAAGCTGTTTTTGATTTGCTTTATGTTGAAGTTATCCCATCATATTATTTTTTCACTTTCATTTCCTTTAGGAAGAGTTTCAGTTCATGTCAGTCATGTCCTGTGAGTATTTTATTGTTTTGAGGTCTTTCTTTAAGTTTTAATGTTCCATTTTTCATTTCTCTTGCTTCTCTAAGTGCCATCATGAGTAAAATAAGGCCTTTTCATGAATAGTTTAAATTATTCTGGACCTTTTATCTCTAGCCTCATATTTGCGAAGCCCAACCTCAACAGCTTTGACTTCTTTGATCTGATCTGGGCGGTTGGAATCACCGACTTCGTCCTTAAATACGTCACCATCGGCCTGAAGTGCTCTGTCCTCTTTCTGCCCAAGATGATTATGGCCTTCAAGTTAAGGGTAAGAATTCGATGATATTAGGTTTGTTACATGAGATAACCCTGACCTAATGATTTATTATGGCTTGAAAAAGCTGAAATTATTAAGGAAAGGGTGGAAGATAAAAAGGTTCTTATTCTTTTGTTTTCCATTTTTCTACCAAAACAATTATTTGTATTCATTCTTTCTTAATTCGTTTCCTTTCTCTGCCTAATGAGAAATAAATGTTACTCAGTTATCTGATTGTCATTTTCTGTGTATTTGTTTATCTCTCCACAACTTCTTAGAAACTTTATCAGCCTGATCTTTTGCAGTTATATCATTTTTCTCTTTTTTTCTTGTTTATTTTATAGAGATGCAGGCTATAAATTCTACCTAATTCACTAAAGGTCTACGTAAGGGGTGTCTAAAGTCTGGCATTGGGGACCATTTGGACCAATTGCCTATGGTCTCATTTTTGTGCAAGTGTTGAAGCAACTGGGGATATTTTAGTTTGAAATCAGGAAAAAAATATAACCAGCTAACTAAAATCTAATAATATCATTGAAGTACTCTTTAATTTCACTTTAAACGTAATATTTATTTAATGACTTCAATGGAAAAGCAGACTTTGGTGCTTCTAAATTTATTAAAAACGAGCTAAATATGCATTTTATTTTAATAAGACAACTATACAAAACCCCAAACTGGTCTAACATTAACAGTTAAAAAAACATTAATGAAGGAGAGGAAACTACAACCTTTGATTGGAAGCTTCAAAATATGAAGTGTTACTAAACTGCTTTTAATTAAGATTTTCAAAAGTTTCATTAAAGTTCACTCATTTCTGCACATTGAAAAGCCAGAATTCTAAATAGTGGAAAGTTCGTGGTTCAGAAAAAAGAAAAAAAACTTTCAAAACTATGACGAGAAACTCTCTTGAGTAAAGAAAGTGCTAAAGGGTCACAGTGTGAAACTGTTTTTTATTCATGAGCTTTTTAAATGCTACTCCTTAGGTGTGCGGTTTTCATGTAGGTGTCTGCTTGAGTTTTTTTTTTTTTTTTTCTGGCCTGAGGCAGAAGAATATTGTCTGCAAGCGCACACACACAGACACACACACACAGATTGATTTCCATATAGGTGCATGTCCGTGTGTGTTTGTGTGCTCGATAGAAGGTGGTGGCAGCGAGGAGATGAGTGATATAAAAGTATTAGGATTAAATTTTCCACTGACAAACAAACCTGTAGGCATATCAGGATCACTTCAGCAAGCAACTGAGCTCATTTACCCTCAGGGAGGGGGGGTTACTGGGGTGAGGTCATCCCTCCCTGGAGCTGGACCATTACCTGTTTCCTCCACTCATACACAAACACGTGCGCTTTGTCATTTACAGGCATTACAAGCTTATAAAAGAATGTTACATTTTAGGTTTTGGGAAATCCCGAATTATCTAAGCAATTCTAATTTAGTCAAATATGTATTTTTATATGCATGCAGCATAGAAGTAAATAAAGATTGATGCAGTTAGCAGCTTCTGCTGCTTTAAGTAGATCAATGCGATGCATCAATTTTATTACTTGTTGCATAAAGACAAAGTTGTTTTTACTACTCAAATGGCTCCATATGTTCCCTTAGTGCTATTTGCCCAAAGTGCAGGATGGATTAGCTGACAGCTAAACCCATAATTTAAGAAATTATTCAAGTCGTCTTTTCGATTGTTTCAGGTCAAATTAATTGGAAGGTATTTTAATTTTTTTTTAGAAAATATTGAAACATTCAATGTTTCATTTATTTTAAGGGTTATGTAAAACAAAACTACAAAGAAAATCACTATAAAGTATTTTTTGCCTTGCTTTAAAAACTTTTTTTTTATGTTCTGTCAGTACTTTTAATTTTGCAGATACATCTTGAACTCCACTGCCTTAGTATGTATATTCAGCCTCATGCATCAACATTTTCGTATTCTTGTCTTAAATTTCTGACTTTTTCTCCTAACACGATGCTCCTGCAAACGCGCCACAGGAGATTCTGAGTCAGTGCATAAGTGAGCAGGGGTTTTTGGAAATGCAAATCTGCATATTACCGCCCCAATAATGTCATATAAGTTTTCGACTTCCTACGCTTTCAGAAGGTGTTCATTAACCAACAAGGCATTGAAAACTTAAAATGAAAACTTGACCGGTTTGGAGATCGAGGTTCTTCTGACTGAGAGCTGAGTGACAGAATTAAAGGACCAGTAAAAAGCCAAGCAGTGGGAAATGAATTACTTGTGCTGTAAATAACCTGGCTGCACTGATACTGAAGTAAAAAATAAAATAAGAAAAAAAATAATCTAAAAAAAGAAAATTAATTAAATTCAAAAATAGTCAATGAAAATTACTGATGAAGGCAAGAGTTGCAACATATAAATGCTAAATGAGTTTATCAACCAACACAACAATATTGTGTTAATTCTCCTTTTAATCCACACACACACCTGTACTGTACATCTCCAGATGATGTCTGCCATCCCTTCATCACACTCTCCATCTCTCTTATAGAAAGTATAGTAAAACTATCATTTAAAATTGCAGGGTTGCATACAATATAATGATGTAGTGCAATAAAATTGACAGTTACTTCTATTTAACAACAAATGTAGTCATTTAGTTAAAAACTAGCTGACTGGTTGGGCAAGAGTCCTACCTCAAGTCTGGATGGCAAATGGGGAATTTTCCCCAAATCACTCACTTCAAATGTTTAAGAACAAATTTGTTCTAATGGGCGGTTCTTCCATGAAGTCCATTGATTAATGGCTAAGCTAGAAAACATCAAAAAGGAAGGCCATTAGCACAGAATGCATTATATTCACATCCATGTAATTAAATTATGGAAAACGGATGGAGTTCTACATGAGAGAGAAAAGGTAAAACATTTTGGTTTTGAATAATTCTGGGATTTAAAAGGCTCTCTGAGGTTAGTATCCTAGAGACCTAGCCAACCCACACCCTGCAGAGGGATTTTAAAAGTGCTAAAAAAAAAAAAAACTCTGGCAACATTTGGTACAATTTCATTTTTCTTCTGTTGATGTGTGGTCTGTTCCCTGTATGCTATTTTCTTTTGCTTACATTTAAGAATCTTTCTAATAAAGAAACTCTCCTCTTTTGTTACCTTCCACAGAGCTCAAACAAATGTCCTTCATTAATGATTAATAGTACTCCATCATTTTTATCTCCAGGGTAGTGTTTTCTTTGTTTGGTTTTAGTCCAAATTCTATACACCCCTATAGCTGAACTACTGGTGATCCCATTTATACATCACCCAGCAGAGCTATTCAGTGTCTGTTTTATTGGATTTGTCCCTATGACTTTATTTTTCAAAAAATACTTTGGAAATGGCATCTGTTCTTTAAATACCGATGGAAAGACCATCTGTGACTTATTTATATTCCATACACTCAATAGTTATGTATTGTATGGCTCTAAAACATGTTTTCACTTTAATTACTTGTCACTATGTTTTTTTTGTTGCTGGTTGGGTCTTGGAAGGTAAATACTATATGAACTACATTCATATTTGCTTTCACATAAAAAATGTTATGTTTGAAATAATTAGGGGATGAACATTTCCACATGGAAGTATATAAATGCGTTGCTATTTTTGTACTTTAATCACATCCACCATTAAATAAATTTTCTCACAAGAAAACAATTGGAAAATGTCTTTTAAAGTAAATAAAGGTATTGATAGTTTTGGCATAAATATTTTCTATATTAAAAGCTGTTTTAGAAGTAAGATGGAGATAAACACATTGATGAATTTATTTAAAAGGCAGAAAACTTAAACAGAGCCTGAAGTGCTGCCTTCTCAAAGCGACTGGCTTGTGTCCAAACTTTAAATTTGACAGTTTTTGCGTGGGCGTGATTGGCACCATGGGACGTGAGGCGAAGCTGAACAATAAGGAAGATGAATTAGCAGTTAGCAGAGGTCTTCCTCCCCTACCGACCTGGCTGCTTGTGCCTCTTTACACACAGTCATCAATCTTTGTCTTCTGCCGTGCACGAAGTCATTATGCAAGCTGAGATGCCATAGGGGCCAGTGGGGAATCAAGTTTTCCTCCATTTACCAACCTCTGTCTTTTTTTTTTTTTTCCACCAGTCACTTAATGCACTTTCTAGCTGTAGGGACAGAAGACTGTTTCTTCTTTGTGATTATTAGGGGGGAGGCCCTTCAAAGACAGTTACTGAGCCCCCACAGGGTTGGGTTTAAAGTGGGCACAGGGGTAGCAGGTGGAAAGAAGTGCTGCCAGTTTCCCTTGCAGTGCAGGAAAATTGCCTGTACTGCTGTGAAGCTGCTGAGATCTGGACAGCGGCCATGTTTGGGCCGGAGGCGTGCTGTTTTAAGCTTTTAATACCACACTGCTCTTGACTAGATAGAAAAACGCCCTGAAGCTGCTAAGCTCTTTCTGGATTTTGACAGCTTCAACAAAGGAAACCTATTGTCATCAATTTGAATTGTTTTCAAAAAGTTTAGGAAAAGCTGGCATTCACACATTTGATGTCTCGTTAAAATATTAGCCTTCAGATTTATAACTAACTTAGTGCTCGATAACTGGGTCCCTTTTCTACCATTTAAGGTGCTACTTTTCTGTTGTTTTCTAGGGTAAGTTCTATCTTCTGATCGAGGAGCTGAGCCAGCTGTTTCGGGCTCTGGTGCCAGTGCAGCTGTGGTATAAGTACATCATGGGCGAGGACCCGTCAAACAGTTACTTCCTGGGAGCAGCACTCATCATCATCTACAGCCTCTGCAAGGTAAGCAAGACCTGGGAGTAGGGATATTCATTTGGTACTTGACAAAGATTTTGTAACTGATGCTTTTGGGACTTGAGTTTACAGTCTTTAGGGGGCTGGGCAAATAACTGCATTTGCAGTACAATCGCAATTGAATAAAACGCAATTTTCGAATCGCAGAGACAATCCTTTTTTTGTAGTGGTAAGTCGCTTAACGTGGTTAAGCGTAACATTTGTGTGAAGCGCTTGACAGAAACATTACGGTAAAGTCCTGTGACGAACTCAAGATGGACAAGAAAGCTTTCAAGGTCATGAAAAAAACTGAAACCTTGAAATAAAATATCTACAAGATTAAGAAAAAAAAGGCTAAATAAATCACCGTAATGGTTACAAAATAAAAAATATAGATTTTTGGCAGTCGTTCAGCCCTAATTAGGCCTTATTTAGACTCCTCCTCAGCTAGAACTGCATAATATATTAAATTATGTTGTGATGTTACCCACAATTCAAATAATCAGAATTGGAATTAATAAATCAAATGTTACAGTCTTTGCAAATATTGGGACTTGATAATTGCCAAACAGACACCCCCCCCCCCCCATCACAAAAGGAGGCTTCATAAGCAATGGGATATATCGCTCATTACGGTGACGTATACTAACATATTGATGGAAAGGTGAATGGAAGGAAAAGGTGCAGAAGAAATGGTTCCACAAGCAATAATCAGCCACCCCACAGATTTATCCGTCTCTCCAAAGTTCACTTTTCAGCCAAACGTAAATTCTGTGTTTCCTTTTTAAGGTCCAGAGTAAACTTTCCACAGTCAGTGGAGATCTACCTGGATATGTTGCATGCATGCCTGCAAACACACTGAAAATCATCCATACGAGATTAAGGGTCAGGTTATTGACCAACAAACTCTTCTGACTGACATCAAAAAACCCCTTTGCAATGGGCTGCCTGGAACAGACTGACAGATGTAAAACAAGCGGTAAAAGTAAACAGCCGGTTTTGTTCAAATAATGAAACTAAAAAGTATTTCTAGAACAATGAGTCAAATTGAAGTTGTTTTTAAACTCTTGAGTCCATGGAACTGAAATGTGACTCCCTGGATGATGCAAGGCTTATTGTCACAGTGGGGGATGTGTCTTTTTTACATCAGGAGTCGATCCTTTTTAGACTGCAGTGATTCAGCACCTGTTGCTTTTGATGACTGGCCTCATGCCTGAATCAGATGGCCGGTTTCCTGTGAGCACTGAGGTGTTTTCCAACATCAGCCCATTATAGCGCTTTGTTGTCAGAGCGTGCTAATCTGCATCTGTCGTTTAGTCAGCATTGTTACTAAGTGAGATTGCTGGGTCACGGTAAAGTTTGAATAACAGCATCAGATCAGGGAGCGTTAGAATTAGGTTGGTGGAAAGCAATTTAAAGTAAACTGGAACAACTTCCCCAAAAACATACACTGAAACTGAGTTTTATTAATTTAAAGCTCTAACAAACCAATTTACTCATGTTTTGTGGTGCTACAGCCAGAATAGTTGTATTTTATTTGGATGTCATGCTAAACACAGAGCTAGGGCTCCAACTAAGAATTATTTTGCTCATCTGTTAATCCTTTGATTATTCTTTCCATTAATAATCAAATAGCAAAAATGTTCCTCAAAGAATTCTTTTTGCAAATTAAACCAGGTGAAACTATAATTTACCACTTGAGGATTTCTGGGTAGAACATATTGACACTTTTTTTTTTTTTTTATGTTAAAGGCAATGTTTTAAAAATGTTGGTATAATTACACCTCTAAGTGTGTTTCTTTATCAACTAAAGGCCTGTTTTAGAGTCTCTATACTCCAGTTAATAATTAAGCGATTGCTAAAATTTTTCAATAATCAATTAATCATGATCAATCCGATTAATTGATTCAGCCCAACACAGAACATAAAACCATTATTTAATGATCGGTTTGTAAGACTTTGATTTTTAAATCAAACTAGTTGTTTATTCTCCACGTATTCTCCTTTAAAATATTCTGTAATATGCTATGCTTATTTACAAAGTGCTTCTGAAATCTAAACGGACATGAAAGCACATCCGTAAGCAGACCTGATCTTTTTATCAGATCAGAAGAAAAGTAAGCTTTCTTGGAAAAGGTTGCTTAATGAATAGTATTAGTTTTTACTACATGATAGGACCATGTTGATGAACACATGCTGCTGTTAACTATTTCAACATAGCACAAAGAAGTCGGAACGTCCTCAGTTGTTTGAATTCCCGCATGTAGCTTGCAAGCATCTTTAATTATCGATGAATTTTACCAAGTGATCGCACTTTGTTTTTTTGATTGCAGTCCTTTGATCTTTGTGGACGAGTATCTGCGATACGGAAGGCGTTGGTGATGCTCTGCAGCTCCCAGGTCAGCTTCCGTTCACATGCATTTCATACATGAAGGAATATGATTGTGTTATCTTGTATTCAAAGTTGAGCTGATTGTTACTTTGATTCTCTGTTTTGGTCCCATTTAGAGTTACGGAGTGAGGGCCAGCAATCAGCTCTGCAGCGAGGCTGGTGATGTCTGCGCTATCTGCCAGGGGGATTTCAAAGATCCTATTGCTCTCATCTGTCAGGTAGGGAGGTACAGCTCTCTAATGAGTTATAGATGATGTATGAACACTTTGGGAACTAGCATGAGTTAAAAGTTAGAGGTTTATCGCCCCCTATTGATTCAACCTCTCCACCTAGACTTAAAGTAAATCTAAAAACATTCACAAAGCTTCATTTTTTTCTGCATTTTATGCAGACTCTTAGTTTTAAACAATGTTTAGCTATTTTTTTTTTTAAATCTCAGAATTGAAGATGAGGTGTTGGTAGACGGACCTGTAAAGGTCTTCCTCAGGCTCGTCTGGATTTTATTCGGGACATTCATTTTTCTTCTCAGACTACTCCTAAATGATCCTTTATCCTAGCAGTGAAACGTATGTCAGTATTATTTTTAAAGATATATTGTCTTAGTCACAGTTCCAAAGGCTTTTTACATCCTGCTGCTGTCTGGCAGACAGGTTCCCCGGTTTCTGATGCAGAA
Source organism: Cyprinodon variegatus (assembly GCF_000732505.1). Taxonomy (NCBI): domain Eukaryota; kingdom Metazoa; phylum Chordata; class Actinopteri; order Cyprinodontiformes; family Cyprinodontidae; genus Cyprinodon; species Cyprinodon variegatus. The sequence continues at coordinate 578,610 of NW_015150633.1, read as the reverse complement.
ATATATCCCTACCACCACTACTGTATACAGCTAACATCCCCCTTAATATAATAAATGCTCAGATGCAGTAAGCATGAAAAAAAAAAATCTTGTGATTTTATTTTTTTTTTGTCTTTTAATGATAGTCTCTGTCTTAAAAATTTTATTTTTCCTTTACTTGTTTGTTGCTTCTATTGCATCAACTGTGCAACTTGGCTAAGGTCTTCGTTATCACCCTTACCCTGAAATCCCACATACTCCGTCAGCGCTGCGCTCCGCTCCGCTACAGACCGCCTGCTCAAAGCAAAGCCTACAGCCGCCACTGTGGCTCCCGTCCGCTCCGCTCTGAGTCCCTTGGAGATCGTAGAGGACATGTGCGAGATGAACCAGGGTTTCCACGGATCATTAAAAATAATTACAATTAATTTTTTTTAAATCAAGGCCTTAATTGGCACTAAAATTATGTAAATATGTTTATCGAAGTATTTATAATTCTTTAATAAAAATGCTTATAAAATCAATTTTGTCAGATATATTATATCGCTATTAATTTGCATGGAACTGATCATAAAGCCGTATGTTCGGAAAGGAAGCTCGAGGCGGAGAAAAAGCTAGAGAATATATATATACGTGTGTGTGTTTACATACATACAGGAGTCATGGAACTGTGCTTACAGCTCCTTCATATTTCATGTACACTGATAACTTGTGTAAATGGTTCTTGTTGATGGCATTAAAAT
>NW_015150633.1:532286-577255 GCF_000732505.1 Cyprinodon variegatus | reverse complement strand
ATGTGGAACAGCTCTCATTGATTTACATGAAAGACAAGCGCCCCGCTGATGTACGTCGTGCGGAGCGGAGCGCTGACTGAGTATGTGGAATCTGGGGGTTAAAGAGAAAACACTATAAGGCAACCAGACCCATTATATTTCGGACAGGACGCTCACAAAAAGCTAAATCCAAAAATATATTTATGACAGCTTGCCCCGATTACTTTCTGTAGGTAATGGTGCAAAAACCTGTTTTGTTTTTTAAGTTGGCATTTTATTTTTAGGAGCAAATTATCAAAATACTTTTTAAATCAAAGACATCATTAAAATGTACATAACAGCAAAAGGGCTCCAGAGAATGGTGGTGACTGCATCTAGATTTTGGGGATGCTTCATAAAATAGGAAAACAGCCTGATGTAGATTGATTCCAATACAAAAAACCGCTTGATAGGAAAAAAAAAAAGTTCTTTGTCACATAATTTTAAGATGCCATGTCTCTTAATAGAGTTATAGTGAGGCTTGTTGTGCTTTGTTATCCTCTACAGCATGTGTTCTGTGAGGAGTGCCTGTGTTTGTGGTTCGACCGCGAGAGAACGTGCCCTCTGTGTCGCTCCACTGTCGTCGAGGCCCTGCGATGCTGGAAGGACGGCACCACGTCCGCTCACTTCCAGATATACTGAGCTCTCTGACAAGATTCACAGGATCATAGGGATGGGAGTGCGCTTTAAAGGAAGTTACACCATGCCCCAGTGAACTCTCATACAGAATGAGAATTTTTGCAGTTTTCTAAACTAAATGATGGTACACGTGCATAACGACATTATCCACACCGAGTCATGGCATCAAGGTCAGCTGTTATTTTATAGTATATTTTCTTTCTTTGCATAAGTAGGTATTGATTTATTGTAAGCATGACGGGGTAAAGAATTAACACGAATTTAAAATCTGTGTATATTCCCTGTGATATTTTATGTAAAGCTACTGTTCACCTTGTATGTGGTTTAAATGAGGCACCTCAGCATTATCTGCAGTGGAAAGCTACCCTCTTTGCAAAGTTTTAGGTTAATTTTATCTCCCTAAATTAAAGAATTCAATTTTGCTTCGGTTTTAAACTGTAAGCAGTGTAGTTTGGTTTCATTTTTGTGATCCATGTTGCAATTAAAGACAACCTTAGGAAGAGCTTTCATTGTTTATTATCAGAACTGTTGAAGATTTATTAGAAATTTTTGACATAAAAAGATCCCAGTTGATACAAAACAAAAAAAAAACTTTACATCAGAAAAAGAAAAGCTTATTCTTAGGAATCACAAACAGCATAAAAGCATTTTATGAACAGGTCCAGCATTTTTGTTTAAGGTAAAACGCTACATAACAGCCTCAACAATAAAACATACACAAATCTTTAAACAGGATCCAAACACTAAAAAAAAAAAAAAAAAGACACCTATAAAAGGCCTCGTCCATTATTTACATGTGTACAAAGAGTTTAGCTTATCTAGAAAAGTACAGTGCATTTTTGGAGCTTTAGAACAGGTGTATTTCAGTGCATTTTTAAAGTTTTCCAGTAGTAATTACTTCCTGTATGCGTGAGGTCAAATCCGTTTTACTCAACTGTCCCTGATGCACTCGCATCATCGGAGAAGAAAACATTTAAAGGCGTACCATTAGTAAGCTTTTCCCTCCGCCGGTACCGGGGGAGGATTACATCACTGTTTTGTTTTGTAAATGGGATGACAGAATGGAGGAGAGAGAAAAGGGGGAGGGCAAGACAACTGCAGACTGCTCTGTTTCAAACTTCAAATCCATCCACAGCACAAGCTCAGTCAATTCAGTCAGCCTTCAACCCTGAAACATGACATCTTTCAGCCTTCATTCCTCTTCTGTCTGTGCACATCTCGGTTCTTCAGCGACAGCATCCTCTTGCATCCCTTTCTTTAAGTGCAAATGATGTAAGCCCATTTGCTGTTCCGCATGTGTGATTTTTTTTTTTTTTAAAGGCACCAATCTAGAGTAAGAGAAATTTATTCACATAAAAAAATCAAATATTTTCATAGAATTAGACCCTACAGAGACAAACATGTCAGTGTGGTAAATATTATTAGACATTCAGCAGCTTTAAGTTGTTCCTCTTATTGTATAGAAATATTTAACTAAAACAAAAATTTAAAACAAATATATATTTGACTGATTTTAGCCATTAGATAGAATTCTGTTTAAATAAAATTGGGCTTTATTTTATTTATTTTTTCCTAAAGCTTGTACATTTTTTTCTTTGTTATAATTGCATTGTGAAATAAAATTCACAATTTATTGTCTAATTAACCGGTGTTCTTAAAGAAGAAAAAAAGTTAACATTTTATACATATAAACATTTCCTTAGTGTCAAAGCTAATTAAAATGTCGCTGTCTCACCTGTTGCGGAAGACGCAGCCCACGCGCCCTACAGGTGTCGCCTCGCGCTTATCAGCACAAGTAAGGTGACGTGCACCGCGAGGCACAGGAAGCCTTTGAAGTGGCCGCACCCGCTCACCGCCTTTCTTTCCCCGCAGCCGAGCTCTCCCACAGTCTCCCCGGCTGTCCAGCTCTTCTCCAGCTGATCTCCGATCCTCCGCAGCCGCGACGCAAGCAGCTGAGCTACGGAGCAAGCCAAGGAGCGTCGGTGCGGCGCACTACAGCTGGAGTCTCCCGGCCGCAGCAGAGGCTGGTCTATCGGTAACCAGCACATGTTCGCTGACTGAGCAGCCGTGCTGTCCCTTTCCTCCTTAAATCGGGGGAAGGATATATGAACCCTCCTCTTGCTCCCTTATCAAACCTTAACCGTGTTTGCGCTCCCCAGACTCACTCCACCTCTAACTGCTATATTATTCATTACCACGTCACATGGTGTTTAGGGTTTACATCATCTTCTCTCCCAAATAAAAGATGCAGTGCTTAACACTCCAATCTCCAATGTTTGAAGTCTTTTGTTTAAGGAGACTGAACATTGTGTCCTATTAAGTGTTTAAAAAAAAATGCAGTTCACAATTTGAATAAATCTCCCACATAGATAACAAATGCTTCGTTATTAACATGTTTAACTACTAATTTTCAACTGCTAACTTAAGCAATAAAATAAGTATCATATAAAGGAGGAATTAAAAACAACTAGCGGAACCAATATAAAGCTGCTTTGTTCCTCTTCGGATTGTTTATTAAGAAGGGCGCGCTGGTTTCTGTCGGTCCCTCGGAGCTTCCTATAGTTTCGTATTCTGTTTAGTTAAACTGCCATTATTTAAACTTTGAAGGATGACATGGCTACGAACGAGCTTGTTGCCTTTAGGGAACGCTGGGAACAAGAACTAAAGGGCAGAAGAGAAGAGAATCGACTCGTTCGTTCGCCTTCCTCTTCCTCCAGGGATGATCCTGGTCGTTCAGGACTGAGAGACGGAAAACCTAGTTTAAAACTAGAGGATCCAGGCTGCAGCGAGAAGGAGGGAATAATCTGTGGTCGAACCGCTTCTGCGGAGGTAGAAGATCAGCCTCAGTATGTCTCCATTGCTCACAGCCTGTTGGATGGGAGGACCAGTCCCCTGCTGGACAGGATCGAGAAGGAGAGAACGAATAGAAAAAGGCTGTATCATAAAATGAGCAACATGTGCACTTCATCCCTGCAGAGGCAGCCTCAGAGGAAGGTGAAGAAAGAAGAGGAGCTTGTGGATCAACTCATTCAGGATCTGGTATGATGGCTGGGAGGATGTTGTTCAAACAGGGTCATGCAAACGTAGTTGACCTTTACAGTTACAATCATCTTCAGTTTTTGATGTCTTTCAGAAAATTATTGCTTAAATAATGGAACAGAATTGTTGCACAAGTGAATAAATAAATAAATAAATCAGTTCAACATCATGATTTGATTCATCAAAGTAATTGAGCTGTCTGGCCTGAAGTACATAAACAATGGTACAAAAATAGTAATGGTGCCATCAAGTATTATTTTAAACTGGCGCTTCTTTCATCAGTATGACTTGTTAATTCAGTCGTATTGTAACATTTGTTAACTTGAAAATAATATTGGCTCTCTAAATTCTTAACTTTGTTTATATTTTTGCTGTATAATCTAATTATGGAATAATACAACAATAATAACCTCCCATGTGGTTATTATTGTTCCATGTTTTCTTTAGAAAGTCTCTCTCTGGTTTGCTGTGATCCAAAAGACAGATGATTTTTTTTTTCTCATCTATTCTCAATTTTTTTAAGATTGGTTCATCCTGTGTTACTTTTTGACAACTTGTACTTTTTGACTAGCCTGATTCATGTTCCCATTTAGGTTATTCTACAGATCAGATTATTATCAAGCCTGGATCGAACCATAGCTAGTGAAAAATTAACCCCGTAACGTGGTTAATATTAGTTAATTTCTTATTAATAAGGCCGGATTGGTTTAAAAATTATATGAAAACATAATTTTATATTTACCCTGATCTGTTTGTTTGATATAAAGTTTGTTAAATTTTTTAATAACAAAGTGCGATTAAAAAAAATAAGCTAAAGCAAGTGTGCTTAAAAAAAGCGAAAACAGAATGAATCTAAGAGTGCCGTGAGACTTTTTCACAGCAAAGTAGTCAGTGTATCCAATGTGTTGTACTGCAATTCTCCTTCTTTGCAGAACGAAGTCAACGACATTCCTTTCTTTGACGTTGAGTTACCCTACGAATTGGCCTTGAAGATATTCCAGTATCTCAACTGTGCAGAACTTGGCCGCTGTGCTCAGGTGAGCTGCAAAAAAAATCCCAAAAAGAAAACAAATGCATGCATGGGGATGGGCTGTTTATGTTATGTAATTGAAAAAAACGGACACAAAAACGTGAGGCAGAAAGTCCCTTCCCACAAAATGAATTGGCTGTCCTAAGATTGCTTTTATACAGCTTACAATTCTTGTGAAAAAAAAAGGTCAGTAATGCTGTCAAATCACCATTTATGTGTTTTTTTTATATTTACATTTATACATATTTGATACCTAGCCAAACTACAGGTATCAAGGCATATTACTAGATGTAATTGTTTACCACGTAGACCCCCTAGGTTTTCTGAGTGAAACTTAGTTTTGGAAATTTCTTTTTGGCTTATTTTAAAAAAAAATCTTTAATTCCTTTAATTTTCATTAGTTTTTTAACTGGGTTTGTTGTTTTCTATCATTCTAATTCCAAAGCTTACTTAGTTTAATTTTTTTTAATACAGGTTTTAGTACTAGTTTTAGTCTTTTTATACTCATTTTTTTAAATGCAGGTATCGAAAAGGTCAGAATGTTGTGCAATTATATCTATATTAAGTAAAGACACAAGATTCCACTTTCAAAAGGTGGTTTAGTTACGAGAAACACTTTTTTATTCATTTTGCAAAGCTTTTAAATTGATCAATAAACACCATAACAAAGGCGAGTATTATTTGTATCCGTTTTTTTTTACTCACAGCGCAGTTACAGTTCCATTTCCTATTATTTAAAGTTCTCATGTATTTCAGTTGACAAGAGTGTTTTCTGAATTTTTTCATTAGTTTTAATAATTTATTATAACCCTGCTGCTTTCCCAGCAGCAGAACTACTCAGGCTAAGGTGAGATTTTGGTTCTGTGCTTCTCTGAAAACCTGAGATCTGCAGAAACTAATCTGACTGATGAACTGGAAAAAAAACAGTTTATTTTATCCTCTACTTCAGACTATCATTTGATCTGATATGAAAAGCTTTGCATACCCTAAAGGTTTTGGCTTCAGACCTTTCACACTTCTCCATAATGCGGCTCTTGCGGTTTAAAGTCTTTTGACTGATCAGGTTTTTTTTGGCTGCATTGCTTGTTAAGTCACATGCTGCTCCCACCTGTTGCTGCACACTACAAGTCAGCTGGCTGAAAGAAGACCATTTTCCTTTCATCTGTCACACTTTGATAGAATTTTCACTTTAGACTTCTAACCACCCCCTGTCTGCTTTTGAACTTTTAAACCTCCTCCTTCAGAATGACACTTTCAGACTCGCCTGTCTTTCATGTATATCATTCAGTTTTTGAAGGGTTAAAATTGTATTAATTAAAACAGATGATCAAACATAATTTTAAGAGAATTATAAATGTCAACTCTGAGTAAAATCCAAGAATAACTTTAGCTTTATTGTTTCTTTGTGTAGCACCGTAGTTTGGCCACTTTAATTACAGTTACCGTCTTTATTCTCTATTGCTTTGGGCAGCTCATGACTTTATTTGGGGCATGATAGTAAATTACATTTTGAGTGGCAGATCCACAGCACTTGTGGTGAAGAGAGCCCGTTTGGCAGGCGCCCGGGCTCGTTAAGCAGAAATGAGTGATGCAAGCTCCTAATGTATGCTGACTCAAACCACTGTCACGTTGTCCAATCTCCTCCCAGGTGAGCAGGGCATGGAGAGTCCTCGCAGAGGATGGCGTTCTATGGTTCAGGTTGTGCCAGAGGGAGGGTTACCACCAGGATGCCAGCGTCTCCAACTCCCCCTGTTGGAAGAGCACTCTGCGAGACTGCAGGAGCGCGGCCAGGAGTGTCCGCTCCAACTGGAAGGTGGGGGTTTGGCTGCTCTACTTCACTGAAACAGGAACCTTTTTTAAATCAAATTACTAAAACTGAGAGGTGAGAATAGCATATAGTCGACTGATGCAAATTAGACGATATATTAGTACGTGATAAACGGCAGATCCTGATGTCTGCAGTGTTTGCCCGCTAATTTTTATAATAAATTTCATTACTAATAACCATTAGATCACTGATACTGTCCTATGATTTATCCGCTGATGAGAAAACAATCATAATGTTCAGTGTCTTGAAACTCCATCAAATTCTGACATTACAGCTTCTATGATTTATTAGTGTTTTATGAAGAAGTCAACACGAGTTTGTGCATGTCTGTGTAATGAAAGTGATATGATTAATGATTGTTTTTTTTATAATGTACATATAGGATATCCCTGTTGTATTGTGTCCCCTTTTGTCAGGTTTAGGTTTATCTCGCTATAGATGCTTTTATTTTAATAAATTACATATTCTGTCCTTAAAACAAAACGGGAGGAAAATTCACCCAATTATTTCCAACTTTGCAGATGGTAAAGAACATTGAATAAAGCTTTTCCTTTCAAACTAAAAATTTTGCTCTACAAACAGGAAAACCTTAGAAGATTAGCTTACCTGTGGATCACTCAGCTAATATTTTGTTTTGTATCCACTGTTTCTGAGAACTTGCTTTTGCACGGAGTTGACCAAGGAGAATCGGGCTGGCCATCCAATAGTACCGTAGTAATCTTGTTGGTCTCTCCTACACAAAGACATACAATCATATAAATAATTAAAACTTTTGAAGTTCATATAATAAAAATTCTCTGTTCCCTTAGTGTGACGGATTTCTTATATATGACTCCAACTTTGTCACATGCCTTGTCTGAAAATCTGCAAGGCAAATGTGGAAAAAAAGCCTGTTTTCTTAATATAATGTTTTGGCTTATTTCTTTCCTTAATTAATTAATAATGTTTGATATATTCTTAAGTATTTATTGATTTATACAGACAAACTGTCCAGCACCTAAACTTTAGAAGAATCATTCAGCTTCATCAACTCTGTGGGCTTTTTTAAGAGTTATATTTATTTATTTTTTGGAAAATCAATGTGTTCTTTGATAAGTTTGAAGGCCCAGGATTTTCTTTTCTTTTTTTTTTTTTTGGATAACAGTTGGAATTTATGGTAAACTTTTGCTGACAGCTTAGTCTCTTGTATGCAGTGTTCACAACTAACAGCAAACATTTTTCATCCTGAACCCAAATGTTGACTGGTTCTTTGCTATTTTGACAATCCTTTTATCAATTTAAATGCATATTTTTTCACCTCTCAAACTCTTGGTTGCATTTTTATTTTCCATTTTTGCATTTTTTCATATTTCCAACTATTCAGTGAGTTTTTAATCACATTAATTCACACGACTCATGGGAAGGATTAATTTTACTCAGATTTTTAGACAGCATGTAGACAACTGTTTGTGTCAATCCATCAATAAATACCACATGTTTGGCAACTGCTTGTTCATCAATAATGGCAAGGAGCTACCCGGCTGATTGAGGAAAGACATTTAAATGTCTCAATCTCTAGACATTATATGATCTAAGCACCTTTTCAGGCTGTACTGATCATTTTAATCCTTAACAACATGGTGTGTGGTGGAAAGTTAAGTTGCACACATCTTAGCTGTGGAGCACAGTGGTGGCAGCATTGTTCTGGGTTGTTGGTCAGAGCAAAATGGAGAGAAATAGAAGAAACAACAGCTGGTTAGTGGATTAATGAGATTTTTCTGTTAAAGGTCGTTACAAAATGCCAGGGAACTGATTATCAGCTGTTTGAGTTTGGTTCTTTTCATCATCTAATTGTAGACCGATGACGTCTAGTGGGCCACCATATGACTGCTAAGAGATCTCTAAGGAACATGAGCCCTAATCTAAATCAAAATAAGGGTCTTCAATAAGTATTGAAAGATAGATGTTTTTTTAATTAAATCCAGCTATGCTAGATCCAATTTGTAAGGAAGAATGGCATGCAAGGAAGAGACAAGATATCATCCGACTCGCACCTCATTCTTTTAGATTTTTGTAGGAATGTTCCTTCACCTTCAGAATTTTGAACTACCTGTTGATTTATTACATAGAAATAAATATACTAAGGTTTGAGTTTGCTATGCAAAAAAAAAAAGTCTAATCCATACTTTTTGTAATTAGCCCTATAATTGTTATTGTTTAAAGTTTTAAGCCCAACATCTCTGCCTGTTTAGAACCGAGTGGGGTCCGTCAGCCAGCTGCAGTTCGAGTTGGGCAAGATTCTGTGTAGCGTCAGCTCCTGTGACAACTTTGTTTTGGCTGGGTGAGTTTCAAGGACGAGCGGATCTACGTCTGATATCCTCTTTGTTTTAACACAGCTCGATTGTTCTTGCTTCATCTGCATTGATTTTTCTGTCATGTTAAATTAAATTTGTTCATAGATTTTTGTGATTTAATACATGATGAGTAAATGAATGTAGAAAATGCTATACATCCCTGTCTAAACCAATGCCAAAATGTTGCAATGTAAAGTAAATCAGGGGATGAGGTTAATGTTTCCTTTGCCAACTGAAGCCATTGTGTTCATCAGGCAACTAGATGCCAGTGAGGACACAGCTACCTACATAACATCTTTTTTATAAAGTTTGGTTTCTTAATTTATTGTTGGTTTAATACTCTTATTAGCTGGGTTATTATTAGGGATGCACCGATCCAATATTTTTATCAGTATCGGTCCAGATATAAAGAAAGAAAATTGATCGGTATCGGTGACAATTGACTCGATATAGGGGCCGATCTATTGCTATGCTCTGCCGTCATACGGCAGCGCAACAACACAACACGGCCATACTGTTTATGATGGAGCGTGCAAAAGGATTTATATGTGGGAGAAATGTTCCAAAGGGCGGTGTTAAATCTTCAAACTATAACACCGCCAACTTAATGAAACACCTCTATAAGTTTCATAAAAAGGGACATGCTGAGATTATTGGACTCGGCAAACAAAAAGGAAGCAGCGGGAAGCAAAGGAAAGAAGTGACATTTTTCCATGTAACAGTATACAGGCCAAAAAAATCACAGAGATGATACTTGATAATGATAATGACACTTTTTTTTTTTTTTTTTTTTTTTTAACATGTTGACCAAGTCAGATATAAATAAATCAGTCATATTTATATTCGGGTTGTTTCCTGTTTTTTTTATTTTTTTAAGAAAAGGGAAATAAAATCATATGCACAGAAGAATGATCCCAGGTTTTTTTTTTTTTTTCAAACAATAAATTAATTTTTAGGCGTGAGCGTTCTTATGCCGAGGCCCACTGGGGGTTCAAGAAGACAGAAATAGACATAAAAAATGAACATATAAACTCTGATCTATAAATGCTTTCTATGTTAGAAAAGGTACCAATAAACTAGCTCCACAGGTGGCTCTGTCTGGAAAAGAAAGAGTGGAGCAGATAAGCTCTGAGACGGTTTCCATGTCAAAGGGATGAAAGAGAGCACATGCAGTTGGCCTAGGTTAAAGTGAAGTCCGTAAATCTGTCTGGGAGAGAAACGGGACTAGATCCTAAAAAATTCCGAACTCTGTCATCTATAACGAAAGATGTTGATGGCAGCAGTCCAGCTATTTCTGTCCAAGATGGTGTTTCAGCCAAACAGGAAAAGACCAGATGAGGCTACTATGATGAGAAAAGGTAGAGAGAGCATAAAGTTAGGGTCTGAACTAACAAACATTGCAGAATGTTATATATGATGAATTGTGGTCCTTTGTCTTCCAGCAACCCAAGGCTATAGCGGCATAACTATAGAGGTAGCTCAGGACAACCTGAGTCACTCTAACTATAAGGTTTATTTAAAATGAAAGTTATAGGTCTAGCCTTAAAAGTAGACAGGGTGTAGTTATCTTAAAACGTTGTATTTATACTACCCCTTACAACCATGCTGTAAATGAAGGTAGCAACCTGAGAAAAACTTAACTCTCCAGTTGTATCCATTAACAAGCACTAAGGATAACTTATAAAGATGAAATTTGTACCTTAAGACCAGAATATCAACCTTTCCGGAAGAATTCAGTTTAATAGCTGAACTGAATATAGAGCATTAAACTGCAGTCTAATTGTCTATATCTTCAGAACGTGGTCCAAGGGGGGAGATAGTGGGGAACCAGAAGCAGGGTTGCAGGCACTCAAGGCTCATCAATGCACTGAGGGAGTGAAGGGCTGGCCTGTGTGGGCTACTACAACAGATATTTTATGATAAAACGCTGTCGGAAAACAGTTTGGATCCCAGTTTATTTTGCTTACGCTTAATCAGAGTGGCCATGCTGACCTTTGTCCGCTGCTGGAAACAATGACAGTGGGCACAGAAGCATTACACCTGGACCACCTGGAGCAATGGAAGAATATGGCCCAGTGTTATGAAACATGTTTCATACAGATATATGCATCAGTTTTAATGACTTCAGTCACACCTTACAGCCCTATGTCTGACATCTGATGTCCTTTATCGGAACAAATGGCAACATTTTTCCTTAATAGAGTAAGTTGTTCGTTTTTAGTTGCTACACCACAAGTGCACATAGTCACATCACTGCTTATTCAATAAAGTTCCCTCTAAATAACAGTAACAACTGTATTTATTGAGGAAGGAGGACATAAATTGCTGCTTAATCAGCTAAACCTGCCCTGAACTAGCTGGAATGAGGCAGTGATAAATTGTGAGGGACCTTAGGGGCTCAATAAAGGGCCCTTTAGGAGATCTGCAGCGTCTCATGGGACAAACTCTACTAGATTCCCATTAGTCCTGCTGGATCCCTTCAGAGATGGCAGCCTGTTTGTATGGTTTAAAATTATACACGGAACACACAGTATCTAAACACTGAGGACATTCATTAAGTTGCCTGATGTGATGTGAACATGCTGTTAAATTTATGCATACGCTGCTATAATATTAATGATGTCAATACTTTCCTCATAATCCTTTAACTGAAACTATTTTAATTTGTTTAGAAAAGAATCAATGGCAATTAAGAGCAGTGGAAATCAATTTGATTGGTTACAGAAAACCTTTTATTAAAGGACTTTAATAACAAAAAAGGGAAAAAAAAGCAGCTGCAGGATCATCAGCCATTAATTTTTTCACAGCGACAGAACAGATCTGCTGAAGTCTGCACAAAGTCTGAGATGAACTTCTTCCCACATAAGTTTGTTGGGAGAGATCCAACATCCTCGTCATGCTGGCATTTTGATGATGCACCAATTAAGGAAAAAGTGTGCACTTCTAATCTTGCCAAACCCTGCAAATCCACACAAACACACACACACACACCCACACACTAACATATTCACTCTGTATCAAACTGGCTGTTACTGTTACTGTTAGACACATTGCAGCTCCAAGGGGCTTAGGCATGATTGTATCTGTGAAGATGGCAGCAGGAGAGGAGATAGAGGAGGTGGTATGTGGGGGTCAGAGGTCAGGGCTGCTCTCTACAGGAGACAATTGTTCCTCATACAGAAAGCAAAGCTAATTTTTCCCCCTCTTCTTTAAGGCCATCAACGAATTGCTCCTCACAATGAACTCCTTTAAGCGCTGAAAGGAACTTTGGGGTTTTTATTTAGCTGAATGTTAGCGTCATATCACTACTCTAATTTTCAACACCACATGTAAGAAATACGTTTAATCAATATCTAGTAACCCTGCCGTGTTTATATTAAAGGTACACATCTGGTGATGTGAGGCTTTGGGACACGCTGCACTGGGACTCAACATCATCCTACCTCAAGTCCAACAGTCTGTCAGCGAACACACACCCTAGACCGCACGTCAGCCATGTTCAGATCAACAGCGCAGTGGCTGCTGCTTCATATGAGGATGGTGAGTGGGGATTTGTTTAAAGGGGCACTAAATGTTTGGTTTGAACATTGAAATTAGAATCCTGACATACAGCGCCCCCCTGTGAAGGCGTTCAAACAGCCTGAAATTAAATTCATCTTTACTTGGGTGAATTGGTTCATCCAAGTCACTATAAAATTAAAATTAAAGCAAAAAACACCTTTAATAAAAGGCAAATATTTTTTGAACCCTGCTTAAATTTTTTTGCACGCTCTCCTAATGAAGCTTCTGTAAAATAACAGACATTGATTTTAGTAATCATAAAGAAAAACTAGAATACTAAAGAGGCACTGATGTATGAAACTTTTATTTTTTTCAAATGTGACACAGCTAAACCATACAGCTAATAAAACATGTTAAACAGTGAATCACTGACGTCCAGCCCTGAAATGAAATTCTTAGCTTATAGTGGCAAGTTTATCGCTATAAAGACCACCAGCACTTTATAAGACATTTTAAAACAAACAGGTGGTTATATATATCAGAGACCGACTAATGTTAGAAATTACACAGTGATTAAAAACTGCAACACATGCCACAATTTGAAAAACAAATTTATCTAAAAATCAAAAAATATTAACAATGTTTAGCAAAGGGATGGAGCTGCAATGCATGCATCAAGGCATGGCTACTCAATGCACTAATAATTCAGAGAAGACATGCATGTATCGCACATCTGGTAAACACTAAAACTGGCTGAAATTATCAGCCAGATGACATATTGCTTTGTCTCTAATATTTATAGGATAATGGTTCTGCACATCATCTATCCATCTGAAAACCTGCTAAGCATTAGGCATAGCAGCAAAGCTGTTCAGTATCTGGACATCAGAGCAATTTTATTCAGCATTTGTTTCTGGTGTAGGTTGTGTAGACCTGTGGAGCACAGAAACAGGCGGAGAGCCCATCCACCACTACCAGATTGCAGGGAGGATTCAGGCTCTGGGTCTGAGCCCAGACAGTCCCGTCCTGGTTTCAGCCACAGGATCAAATGTTCGGCTGGACAGCGCCAACGACTGTGGATACTGGAGGACTGTCTGTGAGACTCGGCTACCCAAAACAGTAAGTAGGACACTTTGCTTAGCTTTTTGCTAATGGGAATATTAGGATATAGACCTATGAGGGAGTCACACAGATAGACAGACACTTTATTTTTTTTGGACAGGTAGACAGCCTGACTCTGGTACCCAATCGGGTAGATCAGTCCCCGATGGTGGTTTTAGCAGCTGGAGAAGACGTCTACTTGTTGAATCCTCAGGAGGAGGAGCCAAGGACTCTGCACTCTGTTTATGGTCATCCTGTAACCTGTTTGGATGCATCTGATACCCTCGCTGCTTTTGGGGTGAAGCGCACAGGCTGGGCAATGCATGATGGAGGCAATAAGGTGAGTTCAGCTGATTAAGGGCTTATCTAATAAGAATACAACTAATTTGTAGAAGATATTACGATTTACATTTAACAAAACAAATTTTAAAGTGAAAGAAAAGTTACATTTCTGTTAGTTCATCAATTATAAATGGGATGCTGTTATATAAACACTATTAATTTATGTCAATTTTGGGGGGGTTACCATTCAATAGAGGCATGTGAAACACATTAACTCTGGCTATCACACTTTTTTATTTTTTTTTAAATGAAAATAAAGATGAGTCACATATAAAGTCTTAACAGGTTTAATCATGTCACACATTGAGTGTATGCTGTGACATCGTCATCCTCACACTCAGGTTGAATTTATAAAATGATTCAATTCAATGGAATTAGGAAGCAAACATGTACACCCACTAGTGCAAAAAAAGGTTACATGATTAGATACAAGATTTAAGTAAAAGACAAAAATAACGAACATGTAGGTGTAAAATAACGGTGTACCCTGTCAGCCTACCCTGAGCTGAACTGTTCAATCTGGAACCAAAACTGTGGCTTTTAGAATAAAATAGCTATTTTTCCTCTGTTGCATCTATGTGTATGAATGTGGCAGCAATAGTTACTTTGGGCATAAGCCCCCAACAGCCTGATGAAACAAAGCGTACGATGGATACATTCTTACAGGACTCTGAGCAACTCTGACCTCAGTGTGATGCACCGGCTCATTGGAAGGTGTGCATCTAGGACACTTTCTAAATTTCCTTACCAGTCATGTTGTGTTATTTATCTCCTCCGATATGCAGACTGAGGAACCTGGTGGTGCTTAGTCTCCCCAGCAACACATTCAGGTGTTAAAGGAGTGTGGGAGGTATTTGTGAGTTATAGGTCTCCCAAAGCTAGCTATTTTACTTAAGCTCCCATGGATACTTGGTAGAATTCATGGTATCTATGATGCATGTTCCTCTTCAGAAAAGCCTTCCAGCATCATGACATTTCAACTCTGTGCTTCATAGGGTTTCTTGTAATGCTGTATTAGATTTGTACTAAACATGGTGTCTGCTCCACCGGCCCAAAAAACCCAAAAATTTGTGAGGTTTTAATAGTTTTCTTAGGAAGCAAAAGTCTCCTCCTTTTGTATCTTGCAATAAACATATATTTTTGCCTCATTGTTTGTATTGCAGCTTCCAACCAGATCCTATTAGCCACTGAGAGTCGGGTCGGGTCCTCGTTTGTTGCCCTATTTGTGTTGGCTTGATAGTTTATCGTTAAAGATGCACTGACTTCCAGAATGCTCATTGTTTTGTTTATTAGCACCAGCACAAGTTAAGACAGCACCACAGGGATGAAAATCGCAAATTACGTGAGATCAGTTGATTAACATGTAGAACAGGAACGAATATTGAAAAACAAAGTGAAACAAAACGTAGTGAACTGAAGGGGTCAAACAAAATCATGGCAACCCCACCCTGACTCTCATAGTGAGACAGGTGTGCACGCACCTCTACAGTTACTGCTGTGGTGCACACACACACCTCCATTTGAGTTTTCACCTCAACAACACACATTCAAAACCAGGATCACCATGCACCACATTTCCATTTATGTCTCCTGCAGTTTGAATTATACACGCATCCACTTAAATATCAACAGCAGAGAGATGTTGCTTATTAAAACTGGTCTATGTAAAAGACCAGCAAGCTGGTCAGATCTTATCCTCTTCATTGTCTGAGTTCTTTGAATATGATAGGTATGAATTAAGGTTAGTTTGAATACACCTGAAGTCCGTCAATGCATTTTGAAGGAAAAGCAAAGCTCCTAAAGAAAAGAAATCAAATCTGAGGTGTTGGTTTTCACTTCATGCATCATCAAATCACATAAATTTAATGATTAATTAGTGAATTACATACATCACTACAGTAAAGGAACTAACAATATAGTACTTGTGTGTTAATGGAAGTGATGGAGCCGTGTCAAGGCTTTTTTAAGGGGTAAATGTGAATGTTGGCAAACGGGATGAAAACCTTACACCTCTGCTTGCTGAATTCAGACGCTCTGTATAAAGGGCTGCTAGCTACCTCCATCGCTCTAATTGTAATGAAAGGTTTCCATTAGCGTTAACGAGGCCGCTCATTTTCTCTGCAGGTGCAGAATGAGAAAAAGAAGACGTGGAACCAAGTTAATTGTAGTATGCTTTGGTCAAATGGAAATATGCTGCGAGTTGTTTACAAATGTATTCCATTGCATAAAAAAGTGACGCGGACAATCATTTTAGGATCATGCTATCAAGATTTTGATTAAATGGCCATTTTTTAATGTTGTGTTTATAGGCTTGATATGTATGATCTCTCTGAAACATTGCAAACTTTTACAACCTGCTGATCTAAATGTCAGCTTGGTCTCCTTGTGCTACAATCCCCATCACCTTGTCTCCCCTTAGATGTGATAGTGATGATCCTATGAGAGGTTTGTTTATATTTAAAATAACTGTCCTGAGTTACAAAAAACCCTCTCTGGACACGTCTCCTAATTACTACAACCTTTGAGTATACCTATATCAAGTGTTGTTTCTTA
The DNA here is from genome assembly GCF_000732505.1 of Cyprinodon variegatus. Lineage (NCBI taxonomy): Eukaryota > Metazoa > Chordata > Actinopteri > Cyprinodontiformes > Cyprinodontidae > Cyprinodon > Cyprinodon variegatus. The sequence goes on along the minus strand of NW_015150633.1, from coordinate 560,871 downwards.
GCTAGCTTCTGTTTGTTTCTAATAATACTGGGTTTCCAAGGGCCTTATGTAGCTAATTGACTCTTTAACCTTTACTTAGTAAAAGAGCCTTGAGACACAATACTCTATGGGGGGAAACCACTCTTGGGCCACTTAAGCCTTTGAGAAAACTTCACCTTTTCTAATTTTAAACAAATTAAAAAGTAATCAGCTTATAGTTATGCATTGTGAAAGATTTCTTATAAGCTTGAAAGGAGACAAAATTCATAGTAAATACTGTAACAGAGGTGTAGCTTTAAAGAACAAAATTAAAAAATCTTTTTTAATTTCTAAAGGGGTTTATAAGAGATTTTTTGTTCTTTGTGGCTAAACTGCTGCACTGACATCATACTGTCTAGAGAGTAGGATGTAGTTTTTCATCGGCAGCACTAAAGCACCACATAGTGGACCAACTGGAAAGTAGCACTGATGTCTGACTGGGCTTAGGCTATATTTACTGGAAAATTGTATTTTCCATAGCTTTGTTTTTTTATTACAGCAAAGTGAAAGGTTAATGAATTTTTATTTTCTTAAATGTGCTACATGAATCTTATTGAAAGGATTCAAATAACTACTATGTTATTAATGTTTTAAACTACCATCAATCATTTTTCTCTGGTATTCTTCCCGGCTTTCATTATAGTATTTTTTGGGCATCCCATTAATAAATAATCTAGGCTTCTGTAACATGAAGGAAGTAGAATTTTTTTCTCTCGAAATATTCCAACCATGTACACGTGTCAAAATTAACTTTCCTAAGAAAATGTTTAATTTAACAATGACGGAGACCTAGTTCATAGCAAGTTGTGCTCCATTAAAAAGTAGTTTTGTGTTGATGAAGAGAACAATAATCTTATGGAAAAATGGTGGACTGCTTTTATGTAGAAGAATCTGCATCACCAGTTGCTTATTTAGCTGCAAGTTGACCAAGTGAGGAAACATTGAAGTGATAGGATGGAAAGCAGAGGCTGGGTAGCTTGGTAGAGTTATCAGCTTGGCAGCACTAAGACCTTATCTTCATGAAGTAATTGCAGCTCTTTTTTTAAGCACACTTTTGAACCTAAAATTGTAAACAATTGTGGAAAAGTTATATTTACACTTTTATTCAGTCAAGAAATTAGCTTTTTCTAATATTGCAATATCAGTAGTGATTCAACTGTACTTTAATAATGTCATTTCAAAAACTGTTGACCCTTCTCAGTAATCGAAGGAAAAAACTTGATTAGCATTAACGCATTCAAACCCTTTGAGGAATTGCTAACCAGATTTTTGCCTTTCTCCACAGGTTTTTTTTTTTTTAGTTTTTTTTTTTGCAACTAGCTCTTAATCTCTGAGGTTAAACAACTTTCTGTCATTAACCAAATCTTCTAAGTTTCCTTCACTGGTTCCTTCAGATTCAAGCTGGAGAGACTCACACTGAAAAAAGTTGTTGTCTCATTGCAACAACTTGACTGTATGCAGTCCCTCAGACCAAGCATGCATGTAGCAACAGTGGAGAGGAAAACTCCATTTAAACTGGAAGGAAACTTCAGGAGAACCAGGCTTGGTGTGAGCGGCCACCTGCAGAGGCTGACTGGGGTTAAAGGAAACAGAAGCAGATGATGACATAAACAAAATAAGTTGTAGGTACTCGGGTCATGGTGGAAGACTTAGATGCTGTGAATCAAGCTTAGACGAGTAACCTAGAAAAGATTAGTCCTTCCGCGAGGTCCAGACACTGGTGGTGGAATAAGCCAGATGGGAAGTGGGGCTGAGAATAAGGGAGGGGATGGGGTGGAAGTGGGTGAAAATTTGCTTGCATACAGGAGAGAGAAGCTGGGCTAAATGAAGGGGATATTGAAAGATGATTGGCTTCAGAGAATATACTGCTACCAAGTTGATTGCTGGAGCTGAATGAGGGACATTGCAGGTTGTTCAGGTAAAGCTGATAAGAGTCGCCCAGATTGAATTTACATCCAAGCTTTATTTCTGGCTAAAATGAAAAAATAACATAAATAGCAGATCAAATGGAAGTGCCTAAATGAATATAAACATCTAAAAGCAATTAGGGTAACATACTGAAGCTTAACCTGAGAATCGGCTTACTGTTATGTTAAAATGTTTCTGATATTCAAGGTTAATGACAGTATTCAATCTTAAACTAAGTAAATTTTACTTCAAAAAAAGCTGGTTTAATTATTTCTTGAATTCCTTTTGTTTCCTTGATATTTGGGCCAAAACTATGTTCTAAATAAGGCCAATTCATTACCAATTAACAATCTCACCAATTAACATATTCTAGAAGTATAATTAATTTGTCTTTCACTCTTGTTACGCTTCCATCAGCTGTTTCTTACAGCACAGATGACAAAACCCAATTTTGGCTGCCACTGGTTTTTACTGCCTTTAGAAAGGGAAACATATGCTTCATTAAAAGCTGTCAAGATGAACAGAGCTGATATCCGAGGAAATTATCTCACACTGGTTTTCACACTCGAAAGTGACACATTTTCATTAACAGCACCTCTACTTGAACTGAATGGCATTAACCTGTTATGCTAACTTTATTCAAACTCTGGGTAATTTTATTTTACTTTGATGCAGTTTCATTAATGAACCTGCGTTCAGGCTGTAGATCTTTCTGCTCCTCTTCATTATCTGTTGGCTTTGTACCGACGTGTGTACAGGACGTGTGTGTTGCTAAGGCTTGCATCCAGATCCTTGTTACTCCTTGCCTTCCTCTTGTCAGCAGACCAACCTCACCTGGGCTGCCACCCAGCTCGTGGATCTGCATTCAACATGAGTTGGCATTGACATTGGCAAGCAATCCACCAATCGCAGAGGCTCTATCTCACAGCCCAAGTGCTGTCAGAAACACTGTTGTTTCTTTATGTGGAAGAGATCAAATGAGCATACTTGTTCTACAAACTGAGCAAAAGTTGAGAACATATAATAATTTATTGAACTTGTACTGCACTTTATACATGTTGCTGCAATAACTAGGAAATTAAATTAAACCTAAATTTAATGCGTGTGTAAGAAACCTTGTACCGTATTAATGCATAGAGAAACTTTATGCCAATGGAGGGCTTAAAGGATTAGGGTACTGTGCTCATGTTCTCTTTACTACTTCATTATCCAGCCTGCATAGTTCTATATAAATTAAAGTTTTTTATGTTTCTTAATTTTGATCTAAAACAGACTTTTGAAGATGAAAGCAAGGGCAAAGGTTTTACATTCTAAAAATCAATGTGGACGTTCTTCAAATTCACCCTGAAGGAAGTTTTGGATGCAAGTTTTGAATTAAGATGAGGGTCAAATCTTGTGCCAACATTAGTCACTCAAGAAGAAATGGGAATAAGACACAAATTAATGTAAAAAAAGTATATATCTAATTGTAAATCTACTTAAGCTAATTTATCGCTGGAATATTAAATAGTTCCTGCACACAGAATTGATGTAAAATTAATGTTTTATTAAATTTAACTTAAGCTATTTCAAACATCAGCTGAAATGTGCGAATCCGCTTCACCTGGGACTTTCAAGTCATTTTCATCTAGTCTCTCATCAAAATGTGTTCCATTTTCTTCACCCTGCACTTCTTGTTAGATGAAAGTTAAATTGAAATTCTCAGAGTCCTGTTCTTGAATACAACCACATATATTTACCTGAATAAACTATTATACAGGTAAAAAGTAGTTGATCTTATACTTCTCATTTGTGTTCATGTGTGTCTCTATAGCCAGGGGGAAAATTAGGACTATCTGTACAGATGGTGGTTTTGTTGTGCTACAATGGAGCTTGGTTTTTGCACCACCTGCTGCTCATATACAGCAGATAGTGAGGTCTGTGGGAGGCCTATTATTTTGCTGGCTACCATCACCAGCCAGCTAATTTCATAGTCGGCAAGTAAACTAAAGGTAGACTTAGACAACTTTTTATTGTCATTTTGTATACACAGAGTGTATAACAAATTACATTTCATACTTAACATATCAGTAATAACTTTATATCCTGACAAAATGTTATGGGTCCAAATAGAGATTCTTGATATAGTACTTAACAAACTACCCTCTATTATTAGCTGCTCTTTATTATTGCTATGATATAAATTAAAAGAAATGCTCAAAGTACAGTTTTGTTGGGGAATTTGTTTGGTTTATATGATCTTTCTTCTGAAACGTTTGAAATATTGAGATAATGTCTGATGGTCAAAACTTTGACACAGTATAATGCTGTAAAGCAGGGGTGGGCAATTCCAGTTCCTGGGGGCCAGTATCCTGCAACTTTTAGATCCATCCTTGGTCCAACACACCTGAATCAAATGGCTGCGTTACCTCCTTAGTATGCAGTCGGTTCCTGCAGAGTCCTCCCAATTATCTGATTACTTGATTCAGGTGTGTTGAACCAAAGGCACATCTAAAAGATGCAGGATACCGGCCCCCAGGAACTGGAATTGCCCACCCCTGCTGTAAAGTCAACAATGGGGCACAGAGGGGCAAAGAGGCACATCCAAGCCATCAGCGATACACTTTGCTACTCTACCAGAAACATACATACCGGCACTTGTTTTATACAAATGCTAAGGACTCATACATGTCTAAAACAGGACCTCCTCTTGGTTTTTCTCAGCTCAGAATATGAGCCAGTTTATCACTTGTAATCTGCATTAAAGAAATCTGTAAGAACATTGTCATTGGAAGTTATGAAAAGAGGCTTTCGGGAAGGGAGATGGGGAATTATTGAATTATTAGTGTACAGAAGCAAATATAGGTCAAAATAAGAGAAAGCAAGGAGGGATGTAAGAAGCTTGAAAACAAGCTCCAGTAGTACTATATCAGTGATGTGGGGTCAGAGGTGAAGAAGACCACAGGCTTCAAGTTGATGGAGAATCAGACAGATGAAAGTCAGGACAGATCCAATGAACCGAACACGTTCTTCAATAGGGTCAGTTCAGGAACAACCTCAGTATCCATCTGGCCTGCCCACAGTCAAACAGGCATTCTACCATCTTTTTACCCAAAGCTTTCCTGCAACCTGCACCACTACCACAGAAGTTGAATAAGGAAGTATTTGGAAAGATTAAAGGCTTCTTTTTAACCTTAGCCTGAACCTGGAGATGGTTCCAGTTTTGAGGAAGACCTCTTGCCTTGTTCTAGTACTAAAGAAAACTTAGCTATAGTCCAATGACTATAAACCTATTGCCCTGTTATTCCACCTTTTGGAAGTTCCATAAAAGTTATGTTGTTGCAATCCACTGGACTTTGTTTCCAAGTTTGAAGACCTTTCGCTTCCCATCCAAGAAGAGTTTTCAATTCAAAATTGTATTGGAAGCAAAACGTCTTCAAATTTGGACACAAAGTCCAATGGATTGTTTGTAACTTTTTTGGAATGACTATGACCTGGATGACTGAGAATCTTCACCAGCACACCTTTAGGAAGGTGAGTGGGAGACAGAGAGAACAATGGAGATGATGGTAGATTTCAACAGTAAATGCAACACTTAAAAAAATTTGCCACCATGGGAGAAGAAGTGGAGGTGGCTGAGGAGTAAAAATACCTCTGTGTACCTGAACTACAGACTACACTGGAAATGCAACTGCAAAGTTGTCAGCAAGAAGAGAAAGAGCAGGCTGTACTTCTTGAGGAAGCTTGGGTCCTTCATTGTCTGCAGCAAGATGCCAGTATCTCTTGGATGCCTGCTGTGAAGAGAGATCTCTTTTGTAATTATTACTTGGGTAGAAGTATTCGCATTGTTGAGATTCTCTAAGTGTTGGCTTGGTCTTAATACACCAAATTGTAGCCCCAAGCTCACATACTCTTGTTCCTTCACCTTTCTTGAGGTCAAAGGTAGAAATACTATTGGGGATGGGAAAAGAACTTTGAACCGCTCTACCATATCTGGAAATCCCTTAGCCTTTTGGACGTCATAACACAAAAGAATTGCACATATGTCATGTGAAGCAAAGATTTATGTGATTCACCTACGATTTATGTGACTCATAGGTTGTTAGAATTTGATAGGAACATGGCAAGCTCCCTAAGCTAAAGGAGCAATGATAGGAAGCATACAGGTTCAGTTTCCTATCTCCTTACTGCAGGCAATATTCAGACAGTTAAATTTGATTAACATCCTATTTTCTTAAAAAGTCCTTACAAATTCGGATTAAGGCTTTGGATGACTCAAAAAAGCTCTACAACTTAATGAAGATGGTGAGCTTTTTTTAAAACTCCTTCATAACTTCTGGAGATGTTTAAAGAAATCTTCATGAAATAACATTATTGGCAACCACAGAGTATCCTCTTCATCAGTCTGACATCTTTGTCTTCAATCAGAGGCTTCTCTAGACCTGCTGTAAGATGGACCATTACAGGAGATACTTCCTGACTACAGCCATTAGCATTTAACTTTGTGAAGAAACTCCTTTACAAGTGGCAACCCTGTCACTCTTGTCCCTTTGGCATCATTTTATTATATTTTGAATTAAAATATTCACTAAGTAGCATTTTAAAGGCTCTCTGTGTAAAGGTTAAAGTATAATGTGAAACTGATATGTTATTTTGAAAATAGAACTTTATATTCAAGAGAAGCAGAGCAGCACAGCAGAAATACTTTTTATGTGTTGATTATCGCCTCAAGCCGCTTGTATTTTCACCTTAGAATTTGAAACCAAACTGCATACAGATTTAAGAAGTCTATGTTAGTAACTAGTTGGGTTTTCTGTTTTTGCAAATGATTTAACTCTGCGGTGCCGATTGGGATTTGTTGGAAGTATGGAAACCGTAATGAAAGCAGCGTAATTGTGCATCTGGTTCAGTGGACTAATCTCTGTTTGTCCACATGGTGTCTAAACCAAATGAGGCCCTGAGCCCATATTTGTTGCAGATGTGGATGTTTGTGTAGGGTGGTAATGGAGTGTTGAATTGGAAGGGTAGCATTGGTTCAGCTTTAGATTTAAATTTCTTTTCTCAGCATGCTATTGTACAAGTGTGTCCTTCCCATCGCTTCAGGATAGGTCTGGTTATGGAGGCCGCTGCTGGATTTGTTTTATGAAGTTTAAAAAAAGATGCACACACCTGGTACAGCACAACTCATAATTTCTCCTCTCTTGTCTATGATATTGCTGCAGTTAAGGCTAATGCGTTCAGAGATAGCTCCAATAGCGAAATAAAGGGATTTCTCAAAGGAACAGCAGTGATTTTATTAATGTCATCTGTTTAAAAGCATGGAAAGTAATCACATTAACATCCCAGTGTAATTCTGTGTTTCTTTTGTCTGCAAGCTTCAATAGGAAAGCTCCTGTGAGAGCATTAGCCTAACCACTACACAGTATGCGTGCTTAGTAATATTCTTTCTCCTCTTTGAACAGCCCCCAGTACTATCACAAATCAGCTCCTTCTCCTCTCTCAGTGACAGTTCTTCATTTTAGTGGTTGAGGTGGGGACGTATTTGATAAAATTATCTCCCTAATTATGCTGTGATTCATTGAGAACAGCAGGCTAAACCTTCTCTCAGCGTTCCAGTCTCCTGCGCTGTCCAAATCCTATCAAGCTGTCATTTCGAAGTCCGGTGTGGTTTGGGCTCTGCCCTTGGGTGGAGCACAATTAAAGCTCCGCTTGGCCCAAATATGGGGACACACAAAGACTCCTGGCACCTTCTGAAGGTTTATAGCATCCATCCCTCTCTCCAATTATTCTTTTATTTTTCTGCTTGAAAGGTCTTTATCTTTTTTTTTTCCCTTTCCTGCTCTGTGTTCCGGTTCTCCCTTTTCTTCTGCATTTTGGCTCCTTTTCTTTCAAATGTTTCCCTCTAGTTACCTTTTTGCTGAGATTTATTATTCAAAGACGGTTTTGCCTGGCACTTAACCCGTTTATTCTGTCTCGTTTGGATGAGAAAGCACCAGCTGCTAATTGATCAATTAGGCCAGCACCAGATGACATCATTGTTACTTCTATGAGAAGAGTTTATTGCAGCATCAAGCTGTAGACGGTAATTCAAGTTTGCCTTATACTTTTCTTTCCAGTTAATCTGCTTAAGTCCTTCAGGGCTTTTATCCTACTGGCAAGGCCTTTTTTCCAGTTATTAACATCTGTCTTATCTGCAATTGCACTTGTATTTTCTAATGTCCAGTATTAATCACTTGCACATATTGGCATTAGTCCTGCAAATCTTAAATACCCTCTTCATAGACTAAAATTGTTTCTCTCTTAAGGAATAGAGCTACATTATGAAGGAATTGCACTTTTCCCAGAAAAAAGACTCTACTCCTGTTGTTCTGTGGAAAAAGTGTGATTCAGTTTTGCAGACATTTGTGAGATGGGGGATATGGAGCCAACAAGTCAACCCCATGCCATGTATTTGTTTTATCCAATCACTGAACTAGGTAAGTCCTCACCTGGTTCAGTGGCTGGGCAGAACAAATATGATGCATGGAGATGACCTGTTGACTCCACATCCCCAAATTATTATTTTCTTAAAGTTACAAAAAAAAAAAAAGTACATACATTGTCAATTGAAACATCTTAACAAGACTGCGATTATCTACAAATTAAAACTGTTGTACCGCCTTTAATGACTACCAGGGTTGCAATATTATTCAACCCAATGATGGTGACCATCGTTAGTGCTGCAGACAAAATGCGCAGCAGGACACAAGCCACTGAGAGTGTTGCTAAGGAGTCTTGGCACACTTCTCCTGGGCAATGACCATTTGGTAGCATTTGATTTTAAAAATAATTCTGGTTCAACTCTCTGCAAGTAAATATTTGGACTTGTCTTACTGGCGACCCATCTCTGGTGTACCCCACTTTTTCTTCTGTAGACTGCTGGAGGCAGTCACCAGCCCCCCTAGACCTTGATGGACGAGCAGATGGAGGGAAGGATAGATTAAGATATCAGGAAGATGAAAATATGTCAGACACAAACTTTTATGGTATAGACAGGACTTCTAGGATCTGATATTAATTATTTAGGGAAGTCTGAACCTTATCCATAGCAGTGGTAAATATAAAGTACAGACAACGAATCCAACAGATACTGGAAACAATCAGTGTTCCAATACATGTTTCAATATCTTTAATCAAGGTACACAGGCATTCTTCTTTGGCTTATTTACAGAGTGCCATCTTCTATATGTTGTAGTACGTCAGGCGACCAATAAGCTTTGATTTGTTAATGGAGGCCTACGTAATAGAACTTGGAATATTTAGCTTAAGTCATACGGGTGAAAAGATAAAACAATAGACATGTAATTGATAATGCGCTTCATGAGCTGCAGATTACTAATCGTGGAAATAAGGGTTGCCTCATTTAAATATTGGGGAGCATTTCTAATCCACTTATTTCTATTTTAGTGGCGCTAAAGGCCTCTGCTCAGTACTACCTATACCTTGAAAGTGACTCATCCTAAAAATATTAAGATGATTACAGGATATTTAACCCTAATAAACACACTCACTATCTCAGAAAAAGACCAAGTATCAAGTTGTCCATTTTATTTTAAGAGGCCAAAATACATATACAATATCTAATATGACACAAAACTGCTCAGGGAACTGAAAACATGGTGCCAACCCATACATAAAATGTATATATAGCTTTTTAATTCTTCCCTCTGGATGTTCTCCTAATAATTGAAATGCACCATGGCTCTGAACTGAAAAATGTCTGGCTGCTCCTTCTGGGTCAAAGGTGGGTCTGTGCCTCAAGCATAAGAATATCTCAGTGTCTTATTTACGATTAGGCATGTGCATATGTCAGATTCTATAAATATAACCTTAGTGACACCACCAGCATTATGTTGGGTAGGGGTATACCCAACATTATAAATCTATCCTCCATACATCTGGGGAGAAGTCTAGTCATCCCAGCTCTTTCACTAGCATCTCCTAAAAAGGACTTTAAACTATTGAAACAAGATGCTAAAAAGTTAAGCAGAGAGAAACTAACTTTTAAATAAACCCAAAAATATATTCAAGGAGGATCCCTGGATGTGTCAGCACATGAAATATTTAAACTTAGGCTTTTTTTTAAAACTTCATTCTGACCTGGATATGCCTTTAGCTGAAAAAAGATGTCTGGCTTTCATTGCCACTCAATTTCATATAAGTGGTTTGTTGGTCGATTCCGCTTCTAAAGGCTGATTGATATAAAAGTTAATACAAACATAAACCAGATGCATTTTTGGCTTATGTTTGCTAGAATTTATAATAATAATATTTTCTATATAATAATATTTTTCTATTTTAATTGCCAGGACTACAAGGGTTCCCAAATCCAGTCCTCAACACCTACTATCTTGTACCTTTGGGTGCATCCCTGCTCCAGCACATCTAAATCGGATGGCTGAATTCCCCGATCAGCATTCATTCAGCTCTGCAGAAAGCTGGTAATAAGCCATTTATCTGATTCAGGTGTGCTGAACAAAGAGTGGATCCAAAAGCTGCAGGAAAGTAGCTCACAAGGAATGGACATTGGCACCACTGTGCTATTGAAGGGCTGGAATATACTGGGCATGCTTTGGCACAGCCCAGTATACACTACTAGTTAACATGTACAGTAGTATATTGGTATACTGTATATGAAGCTTCTAACACATTGATATGTAAAAAAAAAAACAAACAAAAACAAAACAAATTTATAGATACTTCTAACAACAAAAAAAAATTCTTTAAGCATATTGTTTTCTGTTAGATTTTTTTTTTTTTACTTTTTCTTGTGGGTATTTATAACTGTTTTCCTGTTACATTGCCAATGATTGGGACCATCAGTGTGACTATATATTAAAGTGTACGGATTCTGACCTAAAATAATTTCAACAGCTGACTGTTTGATCCTGAATTTCAGATTCACGTTTACAGCCTGGAAACGGGGAAGCCAGCGGTTTGTGTCGGCAGCTCGCCGGGAGATTTCACTTGCATCAACCTGAGAGACAGCCCCCCCCATCTGTTGGTGTGTGGAAACAAAGACAGGAGGTAAGGACACCAAAACTCTAACAAGTGCAGCTGGAGAGTGCACACACATAATGCATAAAGAAACAAATCTCATTTAAGTGCATAGACGAATGCACCTGGTAAAGGTTTTCAGGTAGAAGCCACATGATGCAAGCTTAGGAAATGACTGGAAGGAGAGAACAGGTGTTTGCAAAAGATTTGAGTAAACAAAACTCTACATTTGTCGTATTATTAAAGACTTTCTGTTTAAAAAGAAAAAGAAGAAATATAGTGAAGACAAAGGTTGCATTGAAATACTAAGAGGAGTCATATTTTGCTCTTTGTCTTCTCCATTACCTACTGGATGATAAGAGACGAGAATTCAGGCTGTAATGACTTCACCCAGCAGCAGCAACACACTCTCTTTCGTTAATGTGCACATGCTCGCCACATTGGCTCGCCGGTTAAAGAAAAGACACATAAAAGATCCATTCTCATCTATTCTGCACTTGTTAGAGGGTGCTGTGATGCGTAGGATGCCAGGAAAGGAGAAATCCCTGGCATGTCTTCATCCAAAGCTGCCCCCGCTGTTTCTATTCAGCCCCAAACCCATCTGGCTGTTAAGTAGTTGGCTTAAAGTGGAGAGACCACCTCATACTGTTTGGGTTCTGTTTCTCCCTTTCCTGCTAGTTACAATTAACAACACCTGAAAAAAGACAAAGAAATAGTTCCTTTTGTTTTGTTAGCGACTTCAGTCTTCAACCCTTAATTTTTTGATCAGATTTCATTCAGACAGGGGAAAAAAAGAACTGTAGCTTGGCTCTTGGACTTTGTGCTGCATTTTCTGAAGCCAGAGTCGAGGACAAATGGGAACGATGGAGACTAACGGATGGTCGGCAATCTTGGCCCTTTGTCAGGGTGGCATCAAGCCAAAGCCTAATGCATCCCTTCTTTTTGTCCAGATGAGTTTTGTCACTCTGCATTTTTTGTAGGATCCAAGCACCAAATGAGGAATCCAGATAAGGCCTGTGTGAGGGGAAAAAAGAACACATCTGTGCAAACAAGACAAATCTGAGCAGAAAAAAGAGAAAACAGAAGTCTGTGAGGTTGTTAGCTAATGGCTACTCATTCAACAGAAAGCTTTGTTCTATAGAAAAATATGATGTCTGGTGTAGAAAATGACAGTTTGTCATTTTACAGATTTCATAAAGTTTGTCTTGACTTATAGAGGAATACTCAATATCAGATAGGGCAGGGCAATTTGGCTTAAAAATCAATTATCCCATTTTTATTAGCAGATCTGATAAATCTTTAAATAAATTTTATATAATAATTTTTTTTTGTTTCATTAAAACAAAGTAAAAATTATAGGAATTAATTTTAAATAAAGACCCTTATTTTAATGATCCCTTCCTAGGGTTAACCTGAATTTAGAATGTAACTAAATGCATGCAAAAACAATAAATATACGACACACGAAATGTTTGCAATGAGGGGTTTCTTGCAATGAGCTAGTTTAGCAGCCTTGAGTTGATGGCTAAGATCATTTGATAGTCTGACATCAGTCTGAAATATGTAGGCCAACGAACTGCATCAGTAGAAAAAGAAAAGCCAGATTGTCCTTTAAAGAAATCTTCATAAACAGGAAATTGGCTTAATCATTTAAATCAATTTATAGCCCAGCCCTATTTTTTTTTCTTTTTTTGTAAGGTTGTCTTTTCTAGTTTTAAAGCTACAGTTTGCAATTTTCAGTGATATCCACCAGTCAGACTGAAGCGAAAGGAGCCGTCAACAAACCTACACCAAGAGCAAGAGAAAAATGCGACTCCACTTATAAGAAAAACTCTGGCTTGAAATCGGTCGTCTTCATGATGTTGTAGTACGTTACAATTTTTATTACGTCTTTTAAGCACTTAACCAAGTAATCCCATCCTACTTTCCTTTCATTCCTGTGTACTTAAAAACTGTTAATCAAATTACTTCACCTGCTAGTAATGTGCTAGTATTTAACAAAAAATATCATGGTCAGTTTGCTCTTTTGCAAAACTAGAAGTGTTGCTATGTTCTCCTTTGTGTCGTTAACAAACCACTTGTCTGTTTCCTTAACTATACATTACAGCATAATTCACTTTGTAGATAATCAGAAAAATACTGTACATATATTGCACATATGTTCTATTTAAATTCTGTTATTTTTAAACTTTTCTTTTTTCATCGCACCCTATTTTATTTGAGCGAGGTTGTAATTGGGCCGGCTGATTCCCTTGAAATAAGGTTATGGCCAATAATTAAACCAAAATAACACTGCAATCCATTTCTGGTAGATGAGATCTTGATTAACATTAACATAGTTTCACTGCTTCATAAAATAGTTTTGTTTTTCATATCCACTTATTTTTCTTTCCTAAAATCTTTGAAAGTGGGTGTAGTGTATAAGATGTGTTGGCTTGGATTTCTACCACCTTCCATGGACACTGCAGAGAGGACTTCATAGAAACAGGATTGTTGAACAAAAGGAGGATTTTATTTCAATATGCCAATGCTAAAACAATCAGATCTGTGCACAATATCTGCAGAGAATGGACCAGATTGTAGCAAAATTATCTGTTCATCTCTGTTCACTGCCCCTTATAGGGAGGTATAGATCATACGTATATAACACCATATTTAGCTGCGAATTGTAAGTCTGTAGCTCAGTCATTAAACGCATACATACACATTTCCATATTTAGAATCGCTACAGCTTCAGCATGATCACAGATCTATGCCCCACCTTGTATAGAGTCTGGATCTCCAGCTCCTAACTAAAGATAAGAGCTTTTGCTATCATCAGATGCTACATGGGTTGGAGATGTTTTAGTTGTGTCAAGTTTTAAACCTGTTCAGCTTAGTGTCTAAACCAACAGATTGTAAAAAGTCATTGAAAACAACAAAGGATACATGTTTAGAGTGGAGCACTGTTATCATTGTAGTTACTTCATCCTAAATGGCTGTCCTCTCACTCTCCTGATTAAAACTGACTTCCTTATACTGTTCTAAATAGGCCAGTAAACTACCAGGGCTCTGAGGTTATTTCACCATAGCAGGGCTATCAACTGTCACCCATTGGGAGTGAGACTCACCCATCTCAGTGTCTTGACACACTCTCACTCCATATTCACAATTTCTCACACTATAAAATGACAGACATTAAAAATCAACTCTGTTCCACTTATTTATGTATAAAAATACCATGGTGATCAAAATCCAGTCTGTGTTTTTAATACAACCTTTGTGCTAACAGACAAGGACCATGTTTTGCTCACAAGTTAAATAATTATTGCTCAGTCTAGTCTAATAATTTAGGTGTAATTAAACCAACACAAATATTTTAATTCTTAAAGCTTCCAGGTTTGCCTTCCAAACCCATAGGAGCTCCACAAAAAGAAAAATAATCACTGCATTTTATTTTTCAAAACACCAGCTACCCAAGAAAAGACCAACCACATACAGAGGATTTGCAGAACAGCTCAGTTATCCTGGATTCATAGAAGAGAAACCACAGGGATGTTTTTCTTTTATTATTATCTTAATCATTTATTTTTATTTTGGTCCATTAAAATTATGCTTAAAAACTTTATTTCCATCACACCTTTCAAATGAAACATCCAGAGAAGTGTCGTCTCCTCTCATGGTGAGTTTTTATAAAATCTACAGCCTTCTAGAAGGTCTGAATTGTTTAGCCGTTTTGTGAATTGTAAGATTGATTTTATCTAATAACATAATAAATGAAGTTTTTTTATCCTTAGCCTATTACCAAATATTCATACACAGTGTAGTTTGCATAGGTTTCGATTGCACTGGTTCCTGTATCAGTGCCAGTAATCCAGGAATAGCTTATTAGATCCCATTGTTTAATTTACTTGAACTGCAGAGAATAATTAATGAGCAAAGTTGTGAAATTCTTAAAGTATATTTAAGATGCAAGTATTTTAGTTGGGGCCATTCTGCTTTATTTCAATTCTCTAAAAGTCACCAGAATGTAGAAAATAATGTATATTGTGAGAAAAATGTTAGACATAACCACAGACCACTTATTGTTACTCAGTAATATTTACTGTGCTATAAAAATTCCACATTTTGCCGCTTTGTTTAAGTTAAATCCTCTGAAAACCTCCAACCTATAGCTGCACCTATGAGGATAGGTGGAGGATAGGTGCAGCCTGTCAGGGTTAAATGAGGATCTAACCCTGACAGGAGTTCCTCTCCAAACTATTTCAAAATCTCACCCCAAGGTTTGGTTAAAAGTTGGCAGCCCTGCCATAGTTTATACATTCTTAAATTAAAAACAAAATATTACAATGTGGAAACATCTTAGATGAATAAATGTATTACATTTACTCCACAAATGGGAAAGGGAAGATTATGCTGGCTTCACATTGCATTTACTGCTAGTTAGATGCTAATAAGCACTTAATCTAGGTTTTCGTCTTTCGTATTGCTGGAATTAACAAATTGCCTTGAAAATAAGTCAATCTTAAATGTATCCATGTAGATCACTGATACCGGTTGTTTTTAACCGTTGTATTTTTATGCTTTTGTAATTCGGCTAACTGGCAAAGAAAAAAAAAAATTGATCAACCAGGTTAACAAGATTTTTCTCGTTCTGTATCGGGGGGAGGGTTTCTACAGCCCTTAAGTTATTGTTGCTATTGTCAGTTTTACTTATAAAGTAGGTGGTTGTGGACATTTTGTTTTGATCTAGCAGAGCAGATTTATAAAAAAATGTAAGTTTTTGATAAATCTTGCATTTTTTGTCTGTAATCTCTTGTGTACACTTTACTCAAAAACGGCACAGTTTTTGTCTCACAGGTTGAACATGAATTGGTCCAGTGGTTTTTAAGCTTAAAACTGATCATGTTCTTATTTTCCCTGCATCTTCAAGCCACACATTTTTCTGCATATCATGTAACAATATAGTTAGTATTGTCTCTCTGCGTTGACCTGAAATTCACTATACGGAGCATTTGTGGAAGATTGTGAATTCCGAATCATTAAACTAAATCAGACATCATGCTTCTGATGATTAATTACTTCTTCTGTCTTTAGAAAAATAACTGTTCAGGAGTTGTTTGTGCTTCTCTCACACTTCCTTTTGATTAATGAAGAAGAGTCTGGGCAGTGACAGTTCACCAAAGACCGTCGCCTCCAGCATTAGGTTTATGGCTTCCTGTGGCCTTGCCTGCCTGTAATGTTCATCCCTCATTATTTAAACGTGCACCTCCATCACGTAATTCCACTAAACAGACAAAACGAGCTGAAGACAAACAAGACCACGGTGCCCATTTTCCCTTTTAACTTTGCCTCTTCAAAAAAAAAAAAAGTTTTGATTGCGCAAAATGAAATCTGCCCGAGTCCCCAGAGTAAATTTGATTATGGTAATGAAGACTTGGAAGAAGGTTGATCCTGGATGGAGTCATGTCCTGGATGCTTTCAGCTGCAATAAAGCCACGCCGACAACAGATGGAGCTGAAAATCCCCTGGGCTTTTGTTGCTAATGAAACACACAAAGCAAAAAATCTTACTTCTATTGTATTAAATCCACTGCAGAAAACAGCACTTTAAAATCCATCGTAATTATGATTGCATTAATCAGTATGTTGTACCATATTGTTTTAACACATTGTCTGCTGTGAGAAATTACAAGAAAATAAAACATCAGCAGTTACTAAAAATGTGTGTATTTTTCAACACTTCTAAGGAAAATATTTTTTCAGCTGCTTTTGTTTTGTTTTGACTTTTTATGCAGTACTTAATCTTATGTTTTACTATTTTAGTAACTTTACTATTTACTATTTGATAAAGCTCTCTATGAAGCTTTTGTGGGTATTGATATAACTTTCCTTAAGCAAAGGCTTTAGGTTTTTTCTATGCAAGGCTTCTTCTATGCAACTCTCCATATATGTAATATAGATTCTGCTTTATGAAGCTGGCATCCAAAAGTGGTCCCTAAAAGTATATTTTTGTTTTTTTCCTTATTCACATACAAACAAAGCTCTTCTGTTGCTCCTTCTGAATTAAGAATCCTAATTTTAAACATATTTTTTTCCTTTCTATTGTGATGCAGAGTGAGGGTCTTTGACCTCAGATCCGGCTCCTCTGTGGTGTCCCTGTATGCCCACCACCTGGGCGTCACATCAGTGCAGGCGGATGAGTGGAAGATTGTGAGCGGTGGAGGCGAAGGTCTGGTGTGTGTTTGGGAGATGAGGATGGGAACTAAGCTTTGGGAGATGCACAACAGGTAGGACTTTAGAAGATTGACTATGTAAATGATAGCACAGCTTTCCCCAAAAGAACATATACTGTTTGTTTGTTTTGTTTTTTTGTTATTGTTAGCATACTGACAGGCTTTTATTATTGTAAATCCAGACTTAATTTGTTCCTTTTTTTTATATATCAACAGATAAAAAATGTTTGAAGAGTTTGAAGCTGATTAAATTTTTTAAATGTATTGCATCGTTTGTTCAGTTCATTTTGTTTTCCTTCTTTTTGTTCACAGGTAAACAGAAAACAAAGCAGGGATTAAAACTTAAGTAATTAGTAAATACTGATGGCTATTTTCTGTTTTGGAAGGCATCCTGTTAGGCACCTTCGCTTCAACGCCAACACCCTGCTGACGGCCAACATCCCTGATGACAAGTCGCCACGTGGGGCCTGCATCACCGACGACGACCTCACAGCTCACCGCAGGTCAGTGCTGAAATCTAAAAAGACTCTTATCTCATTACATCTATTTCTGGAAGGCTGATGTGACGTGTCAGCCATATGCGTATCGATCATCAGTATGTAGACAACAAAAATAAGGAGGAAGATGCACAGCAGTCCTGATGACCCTTTACGTGGTATGGCTAATCTCTGTAAGGGTGTAAATCCTCCTTCACATAACTAATCATTGACAGCATTGGAAAAAAAACAACAACTTGTAAATGATTATTTTAACCTTCCAAAGCATTTTGTTTTTGACATGACTAATTTCTAAAGCCTCCATTAACTGTAACTGTTGTTGGTTTGTTCCTTCTCAGACACAGAGGAGTCATCTGCCATTACGACTTCTCCGAGGACGCCCTGTCACAGGATCACGTCTTGCCCATCTGCAGGTCCGACTACATTGACTCATACGGCTACAACTACAACATTAACCTGACGGTGCCCTACGACAGGCTGTCTGGCTCCCAGCCATCTCACTGAAGGCTGCAAACAAAACACTGACTGCAGAGCGGATCGGACAAGAGATGCCTTTATCTGTCTGATTCACAAACTGCTCCATTTTAGTTAGCTTTTACTATCCTTGTAAAGACAAATGGTTTTGGAAATGTCCTCCTTTAGGTTTTTATTTTAGATTCAAACATATCAATTTCTATAAGACTGTTTAAAATATTACCGTACATTGATTTGTTTTATTGATATTTTTGTGTTTTAGATCTGATGCATAGTCTAATTTATGCACAAAGAATAATGGCATATTAGTGTTTCATATAAAGATGCAAAAAAATAAAAGACATCAAAAAATGTTTTTCCCACTTTTATTTCTAATCCCATGTTTTGTAGTGAAAGTAAATTATCTTACAGCTGTAGTGGTTCATTAGACACAGAAAACATAAAATATCCGTCTATTC
The DNA here is from genome assembly GCF_000732505.1 of Cyprinodon variegatus. Taxonomy (NCBI): domain Eukaryota; kingdom Metazoa; phylum Chordata; class Actinopteri; order Cyprinodontiformes; family Cyprinodontidae; genus Cyprinodon; species Cyprinodon variegatus. Next base: position 542,287 of record NW_015150633.1, on the reverse strand, counting down.
TGGTACTGCGGAGGAACGGTATGTGACAGTCTCCAGATGACTTCCTTCTTTACGAACATTTGGCTTCAAGTAAATAATCCTTCATTCTGCACACTGGCTTTTCTCAATTTAAAATAGACTTACCGGTAAGTCATGTGACTTTATTAAATATTAAAAATTATTCGACTAAGAAAAAAGGCCACAAATCTGTTTGAAACATATAAACCGCCTTCTGAATAAAAACAAAAACTTTAAATTCGCAAACAGCTAACAGGTGTGAAAATATGAATCCTTTTTTTCTGCTTAAAAACATGTTAGTGCATAAAAAAAAGCATTTCTTGCTTTTTTTCCATTTTTAATGACAGAGGTGGTTCTGCTAAAAAAAACAGCAACATAAAGAATCCTTTAGACTAACATCCTTGAGGTGGGTCATTTTCTGCAACATCCATGAGCGGTGCTCGCGTCCAGAAAGCGAATGTGCATCCTGGACTCCATCTCAAGGCCTTTTAAAATCTGCAAACAAACACCAAAAAGCTGTGATTCAATCACAAGTTGTGTGTGTGTGTGTGTATATTTATATGTGTATGTATATATATATATATATATATATATATATATATATACATACATATATTTTTTTTTTTGTCTTTGAAGGGAGAGAAAGATGCAAACCTGTTGAAAATGTTCAAATGTAATCCCTTCATAGAAGTCATCGGGACCCTGGTGCGACAAGAATCTGTTAGCTCAGTGCTGCGACAGTGAGGCATGAATTTGACCAGCTTAGTGGTAGCGAGTCCTCTTACCATGTTGGGCACATTAGTGCTCGCCACCTCCAGCATGGCGGCATCTGCTATCGCTCTCGCTGCCTCCTGCCCGATGGTGCCACTTTTTGACAGAAGCTCTTCTACAACCTTGGGGTTTAAACAGACGATTGACCTTAAAAAACCTCATTGGCAGATTTAGAACAGCGGGTAGGACGTGGTTTTAAACGTTTATTACAAATTATCACCTGTGATTGTCAGCTTCGAAGCAGTACAGTAGAAATGTTTTCTGTTATTGCTTACATCAACATATTTCCTCTCGTTTTTTTCCCCTTTATCATATTTGAACACCAGAATATGCATCATTTATATTTCTTTCTTAGCCCTTTATAGGGCAAGTTACTGATTTTGATCACTTGCATACCCCTTACAAATGAAGTCCCCCTCGGTGAGGTCTAGACGCACAAGATCTATATCCAGCCATTCAGCAAAGATACTGCTACATGGCTGTGCATCTTATTTTGGCGTTTGATCAATTAGATGAACCCTTGAATGATATATTACCTGCTGTAAATTAAGTTGCAAGAAAAAAAGTTAAGTCAAAAAAAGGTAAAAAGCTAATTGAAAAGTTAAAAAGTTACTAAGCCTAGTTAACAATTATATTTAGGTTTATAAGTGCCAGTATCAGAATTAATGCCTCTAAGTTATGTTGTACCAAAAAAAATTTTTTTTTTCACTCTGAGTATTGTTCTTGAATTTCTTATAGAATTCCTTAGTTATTTTTCTTAATATAATCGGGCAAGTTGGTATTTCTTATTACATTGACATAAATTTTTGCCATCAAAATATCCATATTTTTTGAATGTTACAAATGTAATAAGGTCTTGTCCTTGATTGCAATAACACTGTTGACATGAAATTTTGATTTTCAAAGGATTTAACTGAGTGCCCTATAAAGGGTTAAAACTGAATCCTCTTGTTTTTGTTCTTATTACATAAAGAACGTAATAAAGGAGGGTTAATTTAAATGGGAAGCTCTGAACACGAATCTTTTGCTAAGACTTCTCTGTATATTGCTTACAATGCGTCTGTAAAACCCAATCCTTTAATGCTCCCTAATCCACCTTTTTTCTTTTTTTGTACCTTTACTAATTTGACTAATTATACACGTCTAACAATGAGAGTCTTTACACACTGTTTCATTCAGCAGCTGTTAAAGCAAGACAATATATAGAGAAGTTATTACTGTATTTCCACAATAGATTGACCTCTGCAATACAATCAGACAAAACAAGTAATTGAATTGACTTTCAGTACACTATGCATGGGTTAGTGTTTCCTTTGATCAAATTTGATCCTCAATTTAGTTCAGACAGAGTAAATGGGTTGTTCTGCGGCTATTTGTTGCATTAAAAATTATTATAGGAAAGAAAAATATGCCATGCATCAAACGGGACAGAAATCAAATTTACTTAACTTAAAAGCTCCCGACTCAAGGTCACCTTTTGTTTGGTAAAACTGTCATTTTTACGACCAAGAATTATCCCTGCTTTAATTCAATTAATTTCCAATTTGAAAAACAGAGATGTTTTACTTACAGATCTGTGGTCAACAAGGTTCTTTCATATTAAAGCTGAGTCTCCTTCATGTGTATCTGCTACATGCTAATTTTTTTTTTTCAAAACATAAATAGACGTAATCTGGGCAAAAAAGGCACATAATAAGCACCTACCCTCCTGTACTCCTGTAGCGTAATTTTGCCATCACCATCGGTGTCGTGCATGTTGAACAGGACTGGAAAGACAAGACAAAACAGAACAATTAAAGCTGCTGCTTAGATTTGTTAAGAAATACCCACCTTGTGGGATTGGGCAACAAGAAATTATGATTACAGGAATGTTTACGATGCAGAAATAAGATAATGAAGCAGATCCTTCAAGCAATAAGAGGATTAACAATGACGCTGTAATGTCTAGAAAATAAGCAGCAGTTCTTGGTATTTTACTCATAAAAGTACACATGTTGTTTAAGGTCCCAGATATAAAATAGTTTGATTAGGGTGGATGGTATTAATAGTTCAACTCCGAATAAAGACAAGGCATTATTCACATGAAAGGTAATTAGATCTTTGTTAACCTATTTTTTATTCTTGTTTAACTGGGAATATAATAAATGAGCTCTCTATAAACCCGAGTGCTTTTGAGTTCTTATTCTAAATTTCAATCTAGAGTATGAGCCAGATTCTGTAATCTTTCCGTCAATTATTAAGCAAATTTTTCCAGGTTGAAAGATTAAAAACAAGGGCAGTCTGGGTCTAAATGTAAGTTTTCAAATAAGGTTCTTTTAGTCCTTACTCTACATATGAGACATATATTGTTTTGTACTTTTGGAAGTTTTTGTCATCTTTAGTGTGAAAGTTTTGCCACCTTCACATGTAGTTACAGCATATTTTGCTGTGTTTTAATAATTAAAAAAAATATTCATAGAAGCAAAAGGCTGTAGGCTTTACCATGATAAAACGCAATAAATGAGTCGATAAGATGAATAAAATAACTTGATTAATGTGATCAAGTTGACAAGTTTAAAGGGACAGTAGGATTTACCTCCACCTAGTGATGCACTGAATAATTTACAAACGACAGACTGCTGCATCCCTGTTGAGCACTTGAGACCTACTACGGAAGCCAAGGAGAGACATTCTAGTCTTTCTGACGGGGCTTGTCAAATTACTTAAACAATGAAACGGATGGAATTTTTATCTGAAATCTGCAGCTAAGGTAGTCTAAATGGCCAACTCCATCTTATATCAGAGATATTATTGTTCCTCATGTTCCTTTAAGAGCACTTTGCTCTTGATCAGCAGGTTTACTAGTGGTTCCTAGAATTTCTAAAAATAGAATGGTAGGCAGAGCTTTTAGTTATCAGGCTCCTCTGCTGTGGAACCAACAACCAGTTGTAGTCTGTGAGGCAGACACCCTGCCTACTTTTAAGGCTAGGCTTAAAACGTTCCTTTTTGATAAAGCTTATACTTGGACTTGAAAAATTCAGTCTAGGCAACTGAACGTTGAAGTTGCTGAAGTTTTCTAGAAGATGTTTTGCCTCTCATCCAAGAGGCTTCTTCAGTTCTAACAAGGGGTAGGGAACACTGAGATTAATATACTAGATTAACATATTAGTCAGTGGGGCTCAGATTATCCTGAACCATCTCTATAGTTGTGTTGCTATAGGTATAGACTGCTGGAGGACATAGGGACGCCTTTTCATCATTCTGCCTTCATACTCCAATTCTGCAGTATGTGTTAGTTCAGTCTCTAACATTATGCTCTCTCTGCTTTACTCATCATAGTAGCTTCGTCTGGTCTGTTCCTGTTTGGCTGTGACACCATCCTGGAGAGAAATATCAGCTGTGCTGCTGCCATCAACATCTTTGTTTATAGATGTTGGAGCTTGGCCTGTTTTTCAGTGCATTCCTGTTTCACTGACTGTGAGTAACAGTATGTGCTCTCTTTCATTCTCTGACATGGGAGCTGGTTCGGAGCTTGTCTCTCTGGCTGTGTGTTTCCTGGACGGAGCCACCTGTGGAGCTGGTCGACAGTTGCCTTTTGTATCTCTGCTTCCTTTTCCATGTCTGCCTCTGTCTCCTTAAACCCTAGTCGGCCTCAGCAGATGGCCGCTCGCACTGAGCCTGGTTCTGCTGGAGGTTTCTAAAAGGGAGATTTTCCTCTCCACTGTCGCTACAAGCATGCTTAGTGTGAGGGATTGCCGAAGAGTCAAGGAGTCGACACAAGCAGCTGGTTTTCATTAGATAGAAAACTTTAAACCAATCTGACCGTATGATCTGGTTGAATTGTCTTGTTGTGAATTGGTGCCATATAAATGAACTCAATTGAAATTGAAATTAATTATAAAATAGTCTCTTGGCTGCAAATTTCCCAAAAGCAGACAAGCTATGAAAACCAAGCAGAGAAGTGAACAATGACAAACTGGACACAAGGCATAGCAGCCAAGTAGAGAATATAAACATTTTGCTCAATTAAATAAACAAGTCATTCAAGCAAAGAGTGTTTAAACACTCGTCGTCGTCGTCGTCGTCTCCCGCTTTATCCGGAACCGGGTTGCGGGGGCAGCAGACTAAGCAGAGACTCCCAGACTTCCCTCTCCGCAGACACCTCCTCCAGCTCTGTTGGGGGAAGCCCTAGGCGCTCCCAGGCCAGCCGAGAGACATAGTCTCTCCAGCGTGTCCTGGGTCGTCCCCTGGGCCTCCTCCCGGTGGGACGTGCCTGGAACACCTCCCGAGGGAGGCGTCCAGGGGGCATCCGAAGAAGATGTCCGAGCCACCTCAACTGACTCCTCTCGATGTGGAGGAGAACCAGCTCTACACTGAGCCTCTCCCGAATGACCAAGCTCCTCACCCTATCTCTAAGGGAGAGCCCAGCCACCCTGCGGAGAAAGCTCATTTCAGCCGCTTGTATCCGGGATCTCGTTCTTTCGGTCATGATCCAAATTTCATGACCATAGGTGGGGGTAGGAATGTAGACCGACCGGTAAATTGAGAGCTTTGCCTTTTCGCTCAGCTCTCTCTTCACCACGACAGACCGGTGCAGCGTCCGCATTATTGCAGCAGCCGCACCGATCCGTCTATCGATCTCCCGCTCCATTCTTCCCTCACTCGTGAACAGGACCCCAAGATACTTGAACTCCTCCACTTGAGGCAAGGACTCTCCTCCAACCTGAGGGGGACAAGCCACCTTTTTCCGGTCGAGAACCATGGCCTCGGATTTGGAGGAGCTGACTCTCATCCCGGCCGCTTCACACTCGGCTGCTGTTTAAACACCTCCAATATTATCTCCTAAACCAAACTAAAGTCATTGACTTCTAAACCTTACACCCACTTATAGAATAACAAAATGAAGTCTCTACGAAGCTCAACAGGATTTTTTGTGTTTGCTTAAATGTTTCTGTAACGAGCTCATAGACTCAAAGGGCGGCAGCTTTAACAGGGCCATACTTCAAGGTGTCCTCCAGGGACAGAGGAAAAACCACCTCTGAGCTTTACCATTCATTTTGCATTGCAAAAGCAGCGGCCAGACCTCAGAGGGACATTTTTATGCACATGCTTAAACACTAAAGTGGGCTTCCACCTCTGCTTTACAAAACCTGGTCCCAATGCAAAAAGCTCACTCATCTCAAATGATGTAACTGCAGTAGTCGACTTGACATGATTTACATTTTTTCTTGACTTTAACTGGGCCACACTATTGTGACACTTGCCTCATTTTTAGGGTCGTCTTCCTGTTGTAAAGTAAACGTCGCCCTTATATTGCCATATATTAAGATCCATCCATCATTCTATCAACCTTAACAGCCTTTCCTGTCCCTGTTTAGGCAAAGTGTCTCCACACTATGACGATAGATCCATGCCGTTTCACTAAAGGAATGTTCAATGTATATAAAATAGTTAGTTTTCTTCTTCACAATGTTTAGCATGTTTGTAAAATAGCTAATTTTCGATTTCTTCTGACCAGAACACCTGCACCCACATCCACACATTGTCCCCTCAGGGCTTTATGGTAAAATGCAGACAGGACTTACAGCTTTTTTTTCATTTAGGTTAGGCCTGCATGTTTATTTATTATTAAAAATATTTTTGTCCTTATAATGTACAGTATAAAAAGCCTCCGGCCACTTTCTGTCAAACTCCTTCGAAGTTTACGTTCCTTAAAGAATCTCCTGCACAATAGCTATGGCTTCTTCTGATTAGACAGAAAGAGCCTAAAGCAGCTAAAATGACAGTTACTGGGGAAATGAAGTTAAAAATGGGGATAAATAAATTCAGAAAAATAGCAAATATCTATAAATGTGTCACTTTTCAGAGATCCTGAATATTTTTTTCCCCTCTCCACTGAGGAAAGGAGAACAACACAGAAGACTTCGACATACACTCTTTAAATTTTTGCAATGCAACAGGTTCATAATAGAACAGTTTTACTTGTTTGGCAAATGAAAAAAAAATAAAAAATTATACATTTTCAATGTTTACTAATAAGATGTTTTGCAATTTCTCACCAAAATGTGAACCTTTCTTCAAGTTTTTCTGAAGCAAGCTTCTGATAGATGGTTGGAAATATTTTAACCTAGAAATGTTCGTCTCTGTGGTGCATATGATAGACAAAAAAAAAAACCTACAGTAGACTTTCAGGAAGAGCTGCAAGTCAGAATGCAAAAGCGTGCAGGATTTCCTCTTCATACTGAGATTAACCTGCCTGCAAGCCTGCGATAGATCTGGACTACAGCAGCCTGATTATAAGCATGCTGATTGAAGCATGGGTAACATATAATAAGACATATGGAACTACTCAAAGAATGAGCTGAAGTGTTATCAATAATCACATTTTTTAAAATACATTTTCTAAATGTGGCTGTTTGTTAAACTTCCCCTTCTCAAGTTAAATGGTCTGAACTGCCAAAACAGAAAATAACATTAAGGGTTTGTGGATTCCTGTGTATTGACTTGTGTTTTCTGCAGACATGCCGAAACAAAAGGGTCAAAATTCTGTGCTGATCAATTTAGTTGACAAAATAAAAATTTTACTTGGTAATAATTGACCTCCTGCTCATTTTCTACAGGAATTGAGAAAAACTGAAGAGATAATGCCTCTTTGTTCATCTAAGGATGTCGGTACTATGTAACATCCATTCATGCAGCAGTGCAGGTTGGTGGCCAGCTATCATTGGATAAGATGGAGTGTACACCCTGAGCAGGTCATCTCCATCAAAGGGTAACACAGCGACACAGAACAAACAACTACATGTGCATAAATCCACACTTTAAGGGCAATTTAGGGCGGCGGATCATCCCAGAATGGATTTCATTGGATTTTGGTAGGAAGCCAGAGTACCAGGAGAGGACTCATGCAAACACAGGCAGAACTTGCAAAAACAAAACAACAAAGTGAGCTTATTTTTTGTTTGTTGGCTCTAGCCAAAGTGGTACAACCACTGTTAGGTAGTGATTTTACCCAATAAAATTTTTTTGCACTTCAAACTTCATCTAAACATTTTGAGTATAATAAAAGTGACAATAATGTGCATATGTATCTTCATTATGCTTTGATTTTAAGTCTGTCTTTAAACCCAACTCAACTTAAAACCCAACAAAAACAAACACTGCTGTTATTAAATAGTTGTGTAATCGCCCACAAAGGAAGAACCCTAACCCTTCTGACAATTGTTGGAGTTTGTGAACACTATCTCTATTATTGCAATAATGTCATAACTATGTTTTTCCATTCTGTATTTCTCTTAAAAAATTTTTTAAAAAATCTAAAATAAAATACACATTTTGGCCGGATATTAGTCCCACAAATACAATATGTTTTAAATAGAAAAAGACACATAGAAGAAATGTTAACTATGTCAGTGTGATCTGTCTTGAAATAGATAAGAAAATCATTAGCTGGAAAGAATGGCCACCTGTCTGCGTCCAGGTCAGGACTTTGTGTTTGCTGTGGCCATGATCCCACAATGAGCCAGAAATACATCTGACCTGCTCACGTGGAGCAGCTGAAATGCTCCTACAAATACTCTCTGCTCATTCACACACTTGTGTGAATCTAAAAAGAGAGATAACTATCAAAACTTACGATAAGCTGTTTGTGCCCTTTTTATCTGACTATACAGAGATGACAGAAGTACTGGAAAGCAGGCGGTGTTATGATGTTTCACTCACAGCGAACTTTCTCTTCCCTCATCGCCTCCTTCTCCTCCTCAGTTGTTCTCAAAGTTGGGGGACGGAAGTGGGACATGACCATGAGGAACTCCTTGAAGCCGATCGCCTCATAGGATCCCAGCTCATTCCCATGCTGGTTCCTGTGTTTCAGCCAAAGGTATGAAAAATCGTTTAGTTTTGCTTATAAAAAGTGAGGGAATTAAATCTATCTAAAGCGACTAATGAAATATTTAAATAACTTTGTTATGAATCTCTAAGTGTAATCTGACCCACATAACAAAAAGGTTGGTTGGGTATTCTTTGGCAGCCGTTTTGTTGCAAGTCTCCACATGACTTGTGTTTTAGAGAACAGAAATCACATGATCTTACCACAAACCAAGGAAGGTTTAAATGATGTCGTTCTTAAATAAAAGAAAAAAGATCTTCCTTCTCTTACATTAAAACAAGAATTCACAACTGCTTAAATATTACATTTTGTTTACAATACTCTTAAATGAAAAGGAGGACCAGAAGCTTATCTTCATTAATATTTTTGTTCCGAATGTTTTCCTTCCATCTTCCTAATACTAAATAAAAATTATTTCTATATTTTCACACTTACTGTATGCATTACATTTGTGGAGAAACTCACAAGAAAGCAAAACCATTTTGTGCGTGTGACAAACATGACCTTTTACCGATAAAAAAAAAAAAATAAAGACCTAAATGCAAAAAAATAAAAACGTTTCTGGGATGTTTTCTGTGTTTTTAATCTATTTTATTACATAATATAACAGGGTTTATACAGGAATGAATAACTCAGATTGAATGCTTTTTAATGCTCTTAGAAATATTTTTAATGCCACCAACAGGTACCCGTCGACAGGCTGCAGCCAGGTTCCGAATTCCTCGTTTTCCAACCACTATTGTTGAAATGTGCTTTTTTCCCCCCATTCTCTAGCTTTTTCTCCGACTCAAGCTTCTTTTCTGAACATACAGCTTTGCGATCAACCGGAAGCAGTTCCATGCAAATATATCGTGATAAAATATGTCTCATGAAATTTTTTTATTAACATTTTTTTTAATAAAGCACTTTAAATGCCACAATAAAAAAACGTAATGAATTTTAATGCCAATTAAGGCCTTAATTTAAAAAAATAATAATTTAATGACTTTTAATGATTTTTAATGACCCGCGGAAACCCTGTATAAAATAAAAATGACCCGCGGAAACCCTGTATAAAATAAAAATGAACACATTTGTTTTTCCTCATTTTGACACTACTACATTCATATTTTCTTTAAAAACACTCGGCTTTTGCTTGTTTTTTAAGGCCTTATAATTGTTGAAAAGTTCCATTTTGCCTTGATCCTGTTCCAAACCAATAAATCAGGTTTCATTAAAGTAAAGTGGAGGATGTTCTTTTTCCGGGTGGATAAACAAAATAACTGGTCCTCCTAATTGTCAGTCATTCTGTTGATATGTTTACTAGAGGTGAGTATTGGCATGAGTGTTGCGATTTGATACATGTCGCGATACTTGGGTCACGATA
>NW_015150633.1:448511-532002 GCF_000732505.1 Cyprinodon variegatus | reverse complement strand
AAATCGATACCAAGAAGTGAAAGATCAATATTATATTGGGCAGCCGAATATCACGATATATCGCCAAAACAATTATTTCCCACACCCCTAATATTTACGTAGCGCCATCCTACATGCTCGTCCCCACTTTCACTTACCAGTGGTTAGTCTGACATGGTAGAAAAATTGCAAATCTTCTTTTAGAAAGTAAGCTTGTATGAGTGATGGAAACTTTTAAACAGAGGGTGCACAAAGAGAAATGGGCTTGTGCATGTGCATTTCTTCTTTTGTTTTATAAAGTGGAGAGGGTGGGTCTTTTCAAAAATCTGCGAAAATCCTCCACTATACCTTTAGGCAGCTCTTTACGAATAATTTCAGAAAATTACTAAAGCTGGTATGTTATAGAGTGATGTCATTAAGTGAAGAAAATTCAACATCCTACCTCTGTTTTTCCAGAAGTAAACATTAGCTGATTGATCATCAGTTGATCAGTCGGAGAACCTCTAACTGCTGATTTATATGTTAAACACTAAACTATCAGAAATACGCTGCTGCATCCCTCCATAATAAATGTAAGGAATTAAAAAAGTTTTGTTGCATTTCTTTTTCTAATGAAATGCCATTGTGGCTTAAAGGTCGGAGTCTTTATGCTTTGAAGCATAATTGGGATCATTTTGTATTTCCTTTATGTTCTTCCTCTATCAGAGAACCTAAAATGTATTAAAGGAGAAAAAAAATTTCTGCGGTATGGGTGACAAACAAACAATAAATCTGTTCAAATGAATGATTTTACTGTAAATTTGCACTGGTTTAAAGCCTTTTTTAAAACAACCAGAGATTACATGAGAAAAAAAAATGTTTGAATAAATCTTTTGCATTCTGATTTTAAGTAAAAATTAATTAGCAATAAAAAGACCACATGGAATATGTTGTTTTATTGATTGTACTGACCTTTTATCAAAAAACGCCTCGATGATTTGGGTTTTGATGGGGTTGTTGGCGAGGGCTGGTATCCTCTCTAGGTTTTCCCTGCTGCATAGCAACAAGACAAAATGTTTTATTAAAAATCAGAACACCATAAAACAATGTCTGAATCTTCAAAAATATCCTTTTATATTGCTTTTTTTCTACTGTAACATTTAAGACAGTGTATGTGCCTAAGGCTGATTAAGATGCAGCAGATCCATGTCTTGAGAAGCAGGCACATAATCCTAAAGTCGTTTGAACAAACTCAGCATGTTTGGTTTGTGCATTCAGGATGTCAGACAGGCACACTTTAACACTTATTTATATCAGCAACTTCCTTATCTAATAAGCATCACAAATAATCTACTGTACAGCACCCTCTCATTTATTAAAGATAGGCGCCTTATATCTGCTCAACTTTTACTGCAATCTGATAATAACAATGGATTTTTATAAACTGGTGCAAAATGTTACACCAGCCTGGATAATTAACAAACAACAAATATAAGGACAATTTAAGGTTGATAAGTTTATTTTTTTTAAATGCTTCATTATTTTCCATTTTTATCAGCTACAATGTAACATGGATAAAAAAAAGAGTTTCTACCTTCATACACTCGTTCTTATCTACAGTCTGACTTCTTGTGAAAAAGCTTAAAAAACTGGAACTTCAACAAACAAGTTTTTTCTTGCCACTACTCACAGTGACAAATGAGGGAAGAGAAATCTGCAGGGCTCACTTTTTGGTAATTGCAGCCCAGAGTGGCATCTTTGACTCTAAAATCCTTCAAAACAACCATTAGATGATATCAACATGTGTTGTGGCGCCCAGGTAGGCTTCCCCAACAAAATGAGTTTCTCCTGGGGTGGGGGGGGCCTATGCAGGAAGGACTGTCCAAATTAACATGTGCATTTCACCAACTAGACAAGAAAGTGGGTTTATTTATGTAAAGGTGTTATTACCTTTTTTTATTCAAAACAAAACACTTTTATTTTCCCACTTTGTTTAACACACAAAGGATGTTTGCTTTAATAAAAACGTAATCATGTTTGTGCACTGTTGGACAGCATCTACCAACCCTTGAATGAAACTGTTGAAAACGGATGAGAAAAGGACTTTTCTGTCCTAATGTTACAAACCTGAGCATATGGAGTTTGTTAAAGGCTACTGGGACTCAAAATGAAATGTGATTTGATCAGATAAATTAACATTGAAATATTTGGTAAGAAACAAATTATCCTATTGGTGAAAAGCCACCAAAGGTCATCCGTCAAATATCTGTGATTCTGTATGGACTTTTCTCTTCTGTGGAACCTTTTAACGGTGCATTTAGGGCTGCAACTATTGATTATTCAGCAAATCAATTGATCTCTCAATACATTTTTTTGATAAATTGATTAACATTTAGATAGTCAAATGTCTCTTAAAGAAGATTTTTTTGCAGAATTAAACCAGGTGACACTAAATATTTGGATTATAGAGCGTATTGACAGACACAATAGTTTTTTTTTTGTTTGTTTGTTTTATCTGAAATGCAAAATATTTACATATTTGTTTACAATCTTGGTATAATTACTGCTCTAAAGTTTCTAAAGTCTAAGTTTCTAAATTTTTCTAAATTAGTTGACAATTGTTTCAATAATCAATTAATCATGATTAATGCGATTAACCGTTTCAGCCCTAGATGCATTACGATCTTATAGCTATGATTTATATTAAAAACCTGGATATGTTAAAAAAAAGCCCCTTGATTTTGTACCAAAACATAATTATACTCAAATATACACAATAACTGTCCCCCCCAAAAAACAGCAAACATAATTTCTGCCTCCTTTAAACAGCTAAATATGGAGATATGGATGTTTTACAACTTTGAACATTAAAAAATTACGCATTAAAGCACATTACCTTATTGTGTCTGCATTTCCACTCAGCTGCTCAAATCGCTTGTGTAGGTTTTTGATCTGCTCCAGTGAAACTGAAGGAAAAAACAAATGTCTAAATTAAAGCCTATATTCTCCCAGAGTTATTCAGCAAAATTCGAGCAGTGCAGGAGCTAAACATGGATTCAAACCACCATAAACAAATGAGTGTTTTGCACTGAAAGGGTTTTATTCCAATGTACATTTTTATTGCTTAAAACACTTTATTTAATTGATCGGCTCCTGCTATCAGCTTAATGGCAAAGCAAACAAACCGTTCCTTGTAATTGCATCTAAAATGATTCACTCAATCATTAACCCATTGGACACTTTCAACACTCGACTTCTTTAACCTTTTTATTCTCTCTTTTTTTTTTTTTTTTAACAGTGTCCTTTCTGACAATGTTGCAATAAGATGCCAAAAAAGATCCCAACAGATTTTACTTTCACAAGTGGAGCAGTACGGCTATTGCCATAGTGTTCCGCTTAATTTGTCCGTTTTACAGATTATATGGACACTGCAATGTAAATACAACAGGAAAGGAAAAACAGAAAAAAGGAGAAAAGATTAAAGAAAGAGGAGATATAAGGGAGATAATGATAAAACATCTTCAGTCTGCTTCATCACCTGCAAAGAGATGTAAAAAGAACAGCGCAACCAACAGACATGGTACAAGATATACAATAAAGTAACACTTTGGTACTGTCGCTAAAGTATAAGTGCTATTATTTAATCTGACATGCATACTGTGGTAGCTTAAGATAAAATATGGGCTTTCTGTACAGAAGTGAATCTCTAAGTACCTGGAACCAAACACCTTTGTATTCTCTACCAAAGTAGGCTGGCTGTGTCTGCTTAGGGAGTGGGGGGGGAGCTGCATGCATGGATGGCCTCACATAGAAACCAAAGCAGGTTGTTGTTAAGGGTGGGTGGGGTTGCAGCTCAACAGTTGCAACAATAACATATACAGCTAACTGAGTTAGAAGGATTACAATTGTGCAATAAAACACGAACAAAACAACAGCAAATGGAATCCAACAGTACATTTTAAATGACTTGAAATATCATATTTGGGTTTTTGTTTTTTTTTTAAACAAAGAGGTTCCTTTAGGTTCCTAAAGTTAAAAGGAAAGAAAAGCATAGCTCTAAACCTTATGGAGACAAAGACACTAAAAGAGTCCAAAGTCTCCCTGAGATAGGATCAATAAAGTCAAGCTAAGACACAGATGAAGACCTACTTCTACCTGCTCAAAGTACATGCCTGCACATGTAAAGGTGTCCCACCAGGGTCATTCACTAAATTCCTCTTTACTTCCTTATATATATATATATGGAAGTAAAGAGGAATTTAGTGAATGACCCTGGTGGTATATATATATATATATATATATAGGTGCAGTTTGTTTACATACCTAAAGCTTGTTGTCATGAAAAAGCGTCATTTAATCATGACTAGTAGTTGTTCTTTACAAGTTTGACTTTCACTTTAGCACCTGATCTAGGTTTGCGTTTCTATATGATTTATCAGAAACAACATGAATTTTAAAGCAGACTTTTTCTTAATCTTAACGGTTTTTGTTTGTCCCAGTCCCCAACGTCCGTCTCTCTGTGATATTTAACTATAAACACTAAAACTCCTCTATCAGTACTTTGATAAATCAATAATCTGTTTCTTTTTTTTTAACACTTACATCCAGTAGCTTCCACCAGATCCTGGTATTGGGGCTCCGGGCGTGTTTGCGTGGCTCCCATCTCTGCGGCTGTCTGACCGTTGCGTCAAGGCGCACAATCTGGTTGAACTGGCCAAAACTTTTCCCCTCTACTGTTACCGCTTCAACCGCCTTCTATTGGAAGCGCACTGCTGATGTGTTCTGCTGCCCCCGTGTGGACAGTTGTGGAACTACTTTTCACACAGGCCCAGTGTAGATTAGAATAGAATATCCCTGTATTGTCCCATAATGGGGAGATTCTGGTTTACAATAACAGAAAGATTATATTATATTGAAATATGGACATTAGCAAAGTGTATGAGAATAAAATAATAGTGAAGATTTAAAGATGAAATAAAATACTGTACTGTAAAGTTTTTTAATATGATTTATTTCTTTAAAAACAGCAGCCACAAACCAGTGGGTTTTAAACCAGAATGTTCTCACTGCCTTTTTTTTTGGTTTATTTTTTTATTTATTTATTTTATTATTATTTATTTTTATTTTTTTACACGGCTTGATAAACATATTTCATATCTAAACACATTAATTTCCACAGCACAGGATATGATTCCTTCCTGGACAGTTTAAATTCTTACAAGCTATAAGATTACCATAATTTGTCCCAAATTATAGAAGACTGCAATTATTTTGTCTTATAATAGAATCTGGCAAATAGAAATAATTTTGCTCATCATTAAATGACCCAAATAACAAACAAAAAAAGACTAGTGTTTAATATGAGGCAGTGGCCTGCTGTTTACCTTTCTCTGCAAGAATTACCACAATTAAGTAAGAAATGCAGCGTTTGTTTTAAAGAGAAAACGACAACAAGAAGAAAACTTGAGACACTTTATTTTTTTTAAGGTTTCAACCAAGTTTAGACTCTTTTTCCAGTTCAAGTTGCTGCTGTCTCATCATTCCATGACAGACATCCTGAGTCTTGGCATCGCACATATTTCATTTGTAAATATACAGAATAAAAGGTAAATGTAGGAATGTGAAAGTCCATCTTTCATTAGTTTGTGGTGTTAAACATGGAGAGTTAAAACTGGATCTTGATACTGTCTTTGTTCTCTCAGGTGGCACTGGGTGGATAATCTGCAGACTGGTGCTGGATGCAGGGAAATGTGGGATCAGAAGCATTCCATGATTTCAGGCAGGAGAGATTTACAGCACCTGGAAACAAATCCTGAATTCACCTGTTCACCTCACTGCTCACTTGTTTCTTCTACTCTGTAGTATTTTGGGTTGTATTTTTACATTTTTTTTTTTTGCATTTAAACTTAGCTTTTTGACTGGATAAAAAAAGAGTATGGATTACATCATTTAGAAACGGCATTTGGTTCTTGACTTTTTTTTTTCTGGGTAAGTGGTGGAATTTGGATGCATCTCAAAGCAAAAACAGCAATCATCTCTCATTTAAAAAGAAATAAAACTAAATAAAAGTAAACAAGTCCGGAACACTTGCCCTAGTCTTATAGTGCAACAAAGGAACAGCTAAAGTGATTGTAAATTGAGGAAGGGTGATCTTTTTTGTTTTCTTTACACCTGGCCTGCAGGGCCACTTGCTACATTGACCTGGACTGGCGGCTCATTTGGTCGATGGCTGAAGTCTCATGTCTGCCTCCAGAAGCAGGAGTCGCTCTGTGATAGAGCTGCTGCACCGTGCTCAAAGTTTCTTCCATGTCCTCTGGGTATCGTGTCTGCAGCTCTTCGTTGGCAACATAGTGGGTTTCAGAAAACTCTGAGAAGTAACGGCCCACCTCTGGGTGCCCAATCTCCAGGGGGGCTGAATGGGGCTCCAGGTTCTCTGAGGAATAATAACAAACAGAGGTGACCACATTGCTACTTTGGTGAGAACTTGAAGTCTTTTGGGCAAAACTGCAAAGAGTAACAAGCAAAGGAGCCTGCGTAGTCTGAGGTGTTAAAGATAGAAAAAATAAGTAAAAACTATGAAAGCTACGAAGTGGCAGGGCGGGTGAAGAATTTGCAAATGGGGTCAGATGTTAAACTGTGGAATGCAGGAAAATCTGTACAGAAACTAGCCTCAATAAACTTATCAGGATGTTTTCAGTTAAGAGCTTAACAGAAGTTTACTGTACGTATAGATGGGGATAGTATGATGGGCCTCCTCTTGTAAACAAGAGCCTTTATTGATTAACTTTATGAACCCCCCCATTGATTATCATAAATCTGTTCGCAAAAAGGTTTTTCGATATCAGAACCATGTGACGGAGGTACCATGTTAAATATGCAAATAACCTCCTCGTTCATTTTTTGGGGGGCTAAAGCGTATTTGTTCAATTTAAACTATTTCTAAAATTGATTATAGATTTGAGGAACATCCTACTTATAATCTATTACCTTTAACATATAAAAACAGACAACCCAGCAGACAAATTTGTTTTACAAAGTTACCAACAGATGAGGGTCCAATCTCATTTTGCAACCGCTCCATGAGCAGGATGCCTGAGGTCAAACAAAAGCTCACAAACAGGGACGTCACTTTCTACAAAAGCTAGTAGATGCCATTTACACGCCCATCTTGGCTCAACTTTCTTCAAAGGTCTCCAAAGGGCAACTGGTTTTTCAGCAAGTAGAATCCAATAAGCGGCAGTAGGAAAAACTGAATGTATAGAAACTAATTCTCTTAAATAAACCGAAAGGGAAGAGCTTTTTGTTTGGGAGTGATGCCAGGAGTATTTTAGTTACTAGTCAGAAAGTCAGAAATAAATAAAGCCCCTTTGCTGTCATTTATAGTTCAGAGGTGCATGTCTGGTCTGGGTGTGGCTCCTCTTTGTTTTTCTGGAGGCGCTCCACTCCCTGCAGCTTCTGCAGGTTTTTTTTAAGCACAACTGGCTTCACTCTGCTGATGAGGAGCAAGGAGACCAATTTGGAATAAGGGCTATTATGGGTGTGCTAAGGTTTTACAGAACAGACTCTTTTTCTTTTTAGTGGCAAAGAGGAAAATCAAGTGAACCCTATATATGGTCTGCCAGATTAAAGTCTGATCTTTAACTTATTTTGAGATTCTGTTGTTTTTTTATTGTTGGTTTTATTAATAAAATAAATATACTTATTTTAATATTACCAATATTGTGATTATCTTTTACAAAGAATGAATATAAACCAAAAATTCATCATGCCTACTTTAATGTATGGTGGAGGTTTTGAAAAACCAGGGCATTTAATGTAAAAATCTGAAGGTTATTTTAAGCAGGATTATTATCCAAATTACAACTAAATGAAGACAGAACCTTTATGACTTCCATGGTTCCCAGACCCACATCCTACAGAAAACCTGCGGGGTGAACTAAGTAGAGGAGAGCAAATTATTGCTCCTATTTGCACAGTTTGAAGTTATTAAATACAGCATGCTGCTTGTTTGTAAATAGGAGAACTAATGCGCTCTTTTAATTTTCTTTTTTGGACTTCAGGCACAATTTTACGCTTTTATTTTGCTCAATATTGCTTAATATGAATGTTTTCCCTCTTCAGTTAAACTTTTCTCTCCACTTCCACTGCTGAAACCTCATTTCATCCTATGGCCAATCAGCGACCAGCAGTCTGTTTATATTTCATCACTCAGTTCCCCTTTGACTTTCTCCTCAGCGAGCACAAAAAATAAGATATAAAAAAAGACAGCATGCCTTGAAAAAAAAAAAAAAAAGAAAATGATGGAGACTCTTGCAAAACCTGCTGAAAAAAGTGGGGCAACCAAAGTTGTGCACATAGAAAGAAGGCATAAAGGACCCAGGAAAATCTAGAGGGATTGGGCAACAATGAGTCTTTGCTGGTTCTGTAGCTTTATTTGAGGAAATAATAAAAGAAAAGACAAAGCAATGCAGTATGGATAAAATGGGCCTATATAAAGTATTTCAATTACCTCAAGTTAAAAGTTAAATAATTTCAAAATGAGACACTTTGCAATTAAGGCTCAGAATCAGTCAATTTTTTAAATTTTCATGCGTATAATGGACTCTAAAAAATGTAAGCACCTGTTTCAATACTTCTCTAATTATAATACAAACAATATCTTTGTTTTTTTTAAGTGTAAACTCCTTTATAGCAATCACAAGTTTAATGTGTATCGATATCATTTAATCCAGTGAGATCCATAGTTTCTGTTTTCATTTTGCAGGTTTTCTGCTCTTAGATGCTGATGTTTCTGATTAGCCGTGTTTGTGTGTGTTTTAAACAGACAATCAGAGCCCTACTGGTGGATATGAGGCATACCCTGAGCCGCGTAGCGACACGTCCCGTCCTGTACCAGCACATTGTAGAAAGGTTGATTAGCCCCACTGGACAGCTGGTGGACCCTCATGGTGGTGATCCACTCCTGGCTCATGGTGCATTTAGGATCCCAGCCGTAAATCACACAGTTATAACCCGACCTTGAAGACATCCAGCAAACATTACCGTGCGTCAGAAACATCACGGTGATTCGTTCTTTGTCTGCATCACATTTTACAGAAGCTCACCGCTTGTGTTTCATGATGAGGCCGACTGAATAGTGGACCTCCAGGTGTTCTGCAGCGCTGCGCCTCTTCACCTCAGGAGTTACAGGATGCTTCTTGTGCTGGATGTGCTCCAGCGTGTGCTGCACCAGGTAACCCACCGCTCCATGCTGGGAGGGATCCAAAGCCTGAATGTGCTGCAGGATGTCTAAGACCTGAGAAAAATGTGAGCAAAGTAGCATAATGTTATAAAAAAAGCAAAACATTGGGGGGTTTATACAAAAAGCACTTCACTGTATTCTGCTTTTAAAACCAAAACATCACAGGAAAATGTTTATTGATAGCGTTCTAAAGGCAGATTTGATTTAGAAAAAGGATCAACCAGCTGAAGCCTAACCTTTTCGGGCC
This sequence comes from Cyprinodon variegatus, assembly GCF_000732505.1. Classification (NCBI taxonomy): domain Eukaryota; kingdom Metazoa; phylum Chordata; class Actinopteri; order Cyprinodontiformes; family Cyprinodontidae; genus Cyprinodon; species Cyprinodon variegatus. The sequence continues at coordinate 522,556 of NW_015150633.1, read as the reverse complement.
AGATTCCCAGGTGGAAGTAAAGACGTGCCTGCAGCAGCAAATACTGAACGTTATCTGGGCTGATGGTGAGGTAGAGATCCAGCGAGTCCCTCAGCAGCTGGTACGATTTCTCATTACCTTCCCTGGTGGAAAACAAATAATTCAGTTGAACAGAAGATTTAATTATCCCATTTAATTCTGGCATAAAGTGGGTGGGCTCAAAGATTTGATTCACTTTGGTTGAAATATATTTTTTTTTTTGGTAAAAAAAATTAAATTAGAAAAAAAGTGAAAAATGAAGGAGGTTTTAACTCATAAATGACTCGTCTGTCAGGAGCCTGAATGGGTCCACATGCTCGGTTTCTCTTACCCTCTTTTGCCGATGTTGAGTAGGTTCCCCACCATCCTGAGCAGCACCTCTGTGGTGCTAATGGCACTGTAGTAGTCCGCTGTCACCTGGTGGCCAATGAGGTACTCGCATTCCTTCGCCGTCAGCTGCTTGCCTTTCCCAAAGGCGTCGATGTAGACAAAGTCATAGATGTCGTCGCTCCTGCAGGGAAGATGTGTTTTTAAAACGTCTGTGAGTGCATGTAGATGTTTATACAGGTTTTTCAGAAAATAAAATAATATCAGAGCTCTTTTTTCCAACTGTGTTCCATACATCTTGTATAGTTCAACATAACACATACAGTTCTGTTAGATGCATAAGTGTTAAAATAAACCTGTCTGGATAAATGTGCATATTTAAGAATAGCCAGGAATATGCTTATTGGCAACATCTTTTTTGGGAATTCCAGGGTATCTTATACATACATACAAACAAACAGTAGTTCACAATAAACATAGGAAATAGAGGACAGGTATTTGACTCCAACTGGAAGTTTTTTTCTAAAACCGATGAGAAGATGACAAAAAGATTTAAAGCTCTAAAAGAGCTGCAGGTCTGTCTAGTTTCTGCCAGACAGTCCTGCAGAGATACAGCAATCAACTAAATTATACTTATGTTTTGATAGATAGAGAATTAGAATCTCAAAAAATAAAATCTAATTAAATCAAACAATAAATAGAAAAAAGAAAATTGGTCAAAATTCTTAAAAGGCAAGTTTGGTACAAAAACAGCCTGGAGCCAAAATGACAGAATAACAAATGTGAAAATTAGAAGGCTTCATTAGAAGAACTAAACTAGCAAAGACAGAATGAAGCTCTTCATTTAGAAACACTGACTAACAGTCTGCAATGTTTTATCCATGACCTGTTTATATCGTCATATCTGGCTGCTGTAAGAACTTCGCTTTAAAAAAAAAAAGGATGCTTTTGCAACACATCAGCAGTCATCTGATTGCTTCTAAACTGTTTCCGCTCACTCTGTTAGTCCCGCTTTTGAAATCAGGCTTTACCTGCTCCTTTCCAGACAAATATGTCGATCATATGGTGTCAGTTAGTCTGGCTGGTCTTCACTACCTGGGATAATATTGAATGCTGATACTAAATTCAATATCTAAGACAATTATTTTATTGGCAGTTGGATTTTACAGGATAGATGTTACATTAAATGTTATATTAAAGGTGAGCTATGAATGGATTAAAAATTATTATTATTTTTTTTTTTACATCACTAAAGCCTGCACTTAAACAGGCATGTTTGGCTTTTGATTAGTTTTCATATACTTTTCTGTTTGGAAGGTAAGACATGAAAATGAGTTTATTGGAGCTTTGATTCACCCATAAAAATTGTTATGAGAGGTTATATAATGCATATTTAAGTCACCTTTGGATATAAAGTAAGGTTTTTATTTCAACAATTGCCAGCAAAATGGCAAAATTATTGTAATTAGAACCGAGAAAAAAAAAAAAGACCTTGAAAGGCTCTTAGTGTGTAAGTGTAGTAATAACTTCAAAAATCAAAGAGAAAGACAAGGGTTAACTTTTGATATTGTGGTTATCTGATGTCTTTGATCTATCAACAATCTATCGTGTCTTTGAATCTCAATAGCTAAGTCTTAAATGAATTCACTTATGTGTGTGTCGATGAGGATGATCTGAAATGTTCTAATTATAACGCGTACCCTCTTGGTCTCTGGCACCAGCGCAACAGGAAGTGGTTGGGGAAGTTGACCGGCTCCAGTCGAACGCCCAGCTTCCGGGCCAGTGTCATGTAAAGGACAGAGAGGCTTATGGGAATACCCGTCCTCCGAAGTAGCACCTGCGTACAAGGCGGTACGGTTACAATATTCCTGAGTTACTCATTAGAATAAGTTATTGATCAGCTGGGACATACCTGATGGATGTAAGAGTTTAGTGGGTTGTAGTAGTCCCCCTCATTGCCTTTATACTGAAGCTGCTCGTACAAAACGGCGTTCAGGGCCGACATCACTTGCCTCTGGAGCTCAAAGTCCTCAATCACACAGTCGCCTGCAACACAGGCAATGTTTGTCTTTTTATTCTCATAAAGTAGAAGCTCTGCCTCTAAATCTTTACTGGTATATATAGTTCAAAGAAAACATCACTAGAGGAATATGGAGAATAAAAAGTGCCAAAATTAAATAAATAAATACAGCATTAAATAAATAATTAAATGTGTCAATAATTAATTAAATGTGGAATTAAATAAATAAATGTGTCATTCATTAATTAAAACCACGTCACTAATATAAAGTGCCACAATTAAATAAATAAATACAGCGATAAACAATTAATTAAATGTGTAATTCATTAAATAAATAAGGAATTTAATATATAAATGTGTCATTAATTTAATAAAATATGTCTTCATTTTATAAAAATATATATATATAATTATTTCAGTGTGCATTTAATTATTTCATGGTCCTGTGTCGCAGTGCATCGAAACCATTAAAAGAATCTGTCAAACTCACCCATCAAAGTTAGGGGCGGTTATCTAACACCTGATTGGTCACCCTGCACATTAAGGCGAAGCAAATCGATTACAGAGACTGTGATCTACAGGTTGTGAACATACTCTGATACAGTAGGTGGCGACTCGATTCACGTTAACCCCGCCCCCTAACTTTATTTAATGAATTACACATTTGATTAATTGTTTATCGCTGTATTTATTTATTTAATTGTGGCACTTTATATTAGTGACGTGGTTTTAATTAATGAATGACACATTTATTTATTTAATTCCACATTTAATTAATTATTGACATATTTAATTATTTATTTAATGCTGTATTTATTTATTTAATTTTGGCACTTTTTATCCTCCATAGAGGAAGAACAAGCAGACAAAAATAAAATAGAATAAAAAAACTCCCCAAAAAGAGAGAAAAAAAAAAAATCAAGTTTGTACATTTTATTTCCAGGAACACTTACCGTTAGTGACACGAAGGCTGGGATGAGACGAGTTCTTGATTCTCAGCATTTTCTTGACTTTTTCCACCAAACCATCTACTTGCTCTGAAATGGATTCCAGTGTGACTTCAGCCAGAGGGTTACAATACTGATCCACCAGCACAGCACCTAACAAAGCAAATGCAAGCAAGGTGAGGAAAATAAGACGTTTAAAAAAAAAAAAAAAAACTTTAGCAGCTTATGTTTCTTTTTTTTTGTTGGTTTTCAAAAGTTGATTAAAACTCAAGACAATTTCCAGGCTTTAAAATCTGAAATAAAGACATTATTTTAATGAAACAATTTGAATATTTTTTTTTTTTTTTAGCTCATTTAACTACACAGAATTTATGCATCTACCATTTCTTTATCTTTCCAGTTCAAAATGGGCCCTCAGCATCACAGCTCCTCCACTCTACTAAAACGCAGGCGTGAGGTGCCACATGTTGTTCCTTTCTCTTAGACTAATTTAACCTGGAATATTTGTAGCTGAAATGATCATTCTTGGTCTCAGCTGTCCATAAGAAATGCCTTATGTAGAAATTACTCTTGTCAAACTCTCACTCATTACGTGATTTGCCAGTTCAATCATTTGATTAAAAAAATTTAAAACTTATAAATAGGATTCCTTTGTGCAGAAGTAAGATATGCTTTCTGGCATTTTGTTCCCTTTAAATAAATAAACAAATGACGTCCAAAAACAGGGAAATAAAATAACTTGCTGATCTTGTGATATCAATAGGGTAAAGGTCAACACTGATGGTTACCTTCTAAAGCTGACTGCTGCTCTGCAGGCTTTTCCAGGAAGGTCTTCAGACTCCTCAGAATGTTCTGCTGCCTCAGGAAGTAAAGGATTTTCTTTGCATAGTACTTCAAGGTCAAGCTTTTCCTAAACACAGATGAATGGACAAAGACTCTCATCATAAATAGGTGATGCAACAATGTATCTAATATAAAAAAAAAGCGACTATTAACATTAAGCCACACTGATGCTTAAAAACTGACACTTGTGATGTGAACTGATTTCAACTTTATACACAGTGTTGTTCTGACCTCTTGTCTGAGTTGAGTATAAAGAGGAGCTCGTCTTCACAGAAGTGCTCCGGCATTCCGAGAGCCTCAATCTCAGCAAAGCTGTCTCCCAGCACCTGGCCAACGCAGGGCTGAGTCACAGGATGTGTGGGTTAGTTCACAACAAGGCCGGGTCATATTGCACAAACACGCAGTTACAGGTTCTTCTCAAAATATTAGCATATTGTGATAAAGTTCATTATTTTCCATAATGTAATGATAAAACTTGAACATTCATGTATTTTAGATTAATTGCACACTAACTGAAATATTTCAGGTCTTTTATTGTCTTAATACGGATGATTTTGCCATACAGCTCATTAAAAACCCAAAATTCCTATCTCTCAGAATTAGCGTATCTTGAAAAAGGTCTCTAAACGAGCTATGCACCTAATCATCTGTATCGACAAATTACCTCTAAACACCTGCAAAAGATTCCCGAAGCCTTTAAAACTCCCAGCCTGGTTCATCACTCAAAACCACAATCACGGGTAAGACTGCCGACCTGACTGCTGTGCAGAAGGCCATCATTGACACCCTCAAGCAAGAGGGTATGACACAGAAAGATATTTCTGAACGAATAGTCAGATCCCAGAGTGCTGTATCAAGGCACCTCAGTGGGAGGTCTGTGGGAAGAAAAAAGTGTGGCAGAAAACGCTGCACAACAAGAAGAGGTGACCGAACCCTGAGAAAGATTGTGGAGAAGGGCCGATTCCAGACCTTGAGGAACCTGCATAAGCAGTGGACTGAGTCAGGAGCAGAAACATCCAAAGCCACCGTGCACAGGCGTGTGCAGGAAATGGGCTGCAGGTGCCGCATTCCCCAGGTCAAGCCACTTTTGAACCAGAAACAGCAGCAGAGGCACCTGACCTGGGCTACAGAGAAGCAGCACTGACTGTTGCTCAGTGGTCCAGTGTACTTTTTTCAGATGAAAGCAAATTCTGTATGTCATTTGGAAATCAAGGTGCCAGAGTCTGGAGGAAGACTGGGGAGAAGGAAATGCCAAAATGCCAGAAGTCCAGGGTCAAGTACCCACAGTCAGTGATGGTCTGAGGTGCATGTCAGCTGCTGGTGTTGGTCCACTGGGATTTATCAATGCAGCTAGCTATCAGGAGATTTTGGAGCACTTCATGCTTCCATCTGCTGAAAAGCTTTATGGAAATGAAGATTTCATTATTCAGCATGACCTGGCACCTGCTCACAGTGCCAAAACCACTGGTAAATGGTTCAGTGACCATGGTATCACTGTGTTCAATTGGCCTGCCAACTCTCCTGACCTGAACCCCATAGAGAATCTGTGGGATACTGTGAAGAGAAAGTGAGAGACGCAAGACGCAACACTCTGGATGAGCTAAAGGCCGCTATAGAAGCATCCTGGGCCTCCATAACACCTCAGCAGTGCCACAGGCTGATTGCCTCCATTGAAGCTTCAAGCACATTGAAGCAGTCATTTTTTCAAAAGGATTCCCGACCAAGTATTGAGTGCATAACTGTACATAAATATTTGAAGGTTGACTTTTTTTTGTATTAAGCACACCCAAAATCATCCATATAAAGACAACAAAACACCTGAAGAATTTCAGTTAGTGTGCAATGAATCTAAAATATATGTATGTTCAAGTTTTATAATTACATTATGGAAAACAATTAACTTTATCACAATATGCTAATATTTTGAGAAGGACCAGTATCTCACTTCTCACATTCCTTCCAATTAGGCTCAAACAGTATGGGGATCTCAAGGTGTGAAAATCTATAATACAAAGACTATTTCACTGCAGCATTGTGATTAGGAAAAAATGTAAACAACATTTTAAAGCACTGTAAATCTGCTTTTATTTAATGTATATAAGTAAGAATCCTTCATACTTATAGCAAATGTATTTCAAATAATGACATTTTTAGTAATGCAATCCATATTTAAGACAAAGAAAGTAAAATGTTGGGGATGTTTGCATGTGCTTATAGAGCAACATATTCTGCAGATTATAATAATTATTATTATTATAGAAAAAAGCCCATATAAATAATTTTCAGCATTGTATTACTTATTTGTCAATAAAACCAAACGTAAGGGCTCACTTTGTATATCTATGCTCCATTCGACTGGAAAAAAATACTGATTTCAAACAATAGAATCATTTTCAATGATTTTTTTTTTTTTGTGATGCTTAAGTTTAAATACTTACAACTTCTGTAAAGAATCGTTTTGAGATGGATTCCACTGTTCTTCGTATCTGAATACCAACTCTATGCCGTGTTATGTACTCCCTAAGCCAGTCACAGCTCTCATTTTGACGATAAAACCTCTGCAGTCTAGGCCATCTGTCAATGTAAGAAGGGAAGCAGTTAATTCAGGATGACATTAGTAACTTTTTCACTTCAAGCAGAGTAAATCAGTCACTGAAGCGATTGGACGTCCTGTTGCAGTAGACATATACAGCAGAAATAATCCTGCCAGGACCAGCTGAGAGGCTGTTTCACATTCAAGGTCATACTAATGTATTTTTGTGGGGGACTCTGCAATAACATAGGATATATTTCCCCCTTTTTATTTTTCTACAGCCTTTCTTACGAGTTTTATAGATCTCTGTGTTGTTAATGCTTTGCATCGCTTGGTGATGAAAATTTGGTGCATCAGCAGGATGACAGCTTCCTGTCAATTCGCAGTATACGAGCCCACCTTCAAGGAGAACATTGGATTTAAATTACCCTAAACGAATAAAAGCGCTGCAAATTACATTTTAAGATATATAAATAACAAAGATACAACCAAGGACATTAGTACACGTACAAGAAGCAGAAAAACATTTGCAGCACCTGATTTTGTACTGGTGTTCCCAGACCTTCCCCCTTCCATGGCAGACGTCGTGCAGCCGTTTGCAGCAGCAGGAAACGTTACAAACGTCGACATGTTTGAGGACTGGGAAGCACAGGATATACTCAAGCAGCTCAGTCGGTAAGTCTGTCATTTTTTTGCTTTGGGGCTCGTAAATAATTCCGTTCAGACTCTGCTGCTCCGCTCTGGCTACAGACGTCGCCATTTTTTCTGTTTACCCCAATTACCTCATTGGTTTAGCCTCGCCTCCTTATGGCGCAGGGGGCCTGGCTTAGGGGCGGAACATGTGGATTCATCCTGCATTATGATTGGTAGATCGACCAGAATGAAAAGGGTGCGTGAGGAAATGCTGCCTTCAATGTCCCTATGAAATTTACGTAAATATCTATTGCTCTGCTTAATTTTAAAGTAAATAGCTTATATATGAAGTAAATCATATATTATTTTTTACCATTTAATAAAAAAGAAGGAATTGTGTCTTTTTACAAAATGACAAAGTAAAAAGAGTTAAATCTTTTTCATTTGAAATATGATATATGATTTTAGTTTACTCTAACAAACTGCAGCAACAGAAAAATCTAAATTATTGACCAGTTATTTTGGTAGCACAATTACATTTGAGACCTGACAAAATTCTGTCCTCAGTATTTTAAACTAGCTTTAGTTTTAACTATTACAAAATAATTACTACTTTATAGACAACACGCAAATGCGCCACTACATTTTAAGAGGTTGCTAACAGGTTAGCTGAAGTTAGGTGATCTGTCCGTCTCAAGTTTTACAGGAAAGTGAAAAACTAAATTATTTCAAAAACTTTCATTATTTTTAAAGGAACATATATAAAGTTTAAATATACGCCATATGGTGCCTGTTTTTCAGAATGAGGCCAATATTAGTTAGCAAACTTCTGACTATTTTAACCAGCTACCGTTAGCAGCCAGCCTCAGATGCTACGTTGCTAGTGTTTAACTTTATCTGTAAACTATTTATGTGTATTTAGGTGGATATATAAATATGTAACAAAGCGGAGCTTGATAAAAAAAAAAAGATGTCTGCGAAAACCGAACGGGCTTCGATTGGAGATGCAAATATTGGTAGTATCAGCTGAAAAGTCACATGCATTCCTCCGTGTTTACCTCTGGACAATAAACAGGTTTAACTAAGTCCGACTCATAAGAAGAACTAGATTATACAAAAATGTCTTGATGCTTTTTTAGCTTAAGAGGAACGTATAAAGTATATTTGGTGTATTTATTGAGCGTTTCATCTCGAGTCGCCATGGCAAGTGCTTTAGCAGCAAAAATGGGATTTAACTCTTTGATCAGAAAACAAGCCAAATACTTCAAAGTAAAGATCTGCACGATGGAATCAGACTTGGAGTTCAAGTGCGAGGTGAGTTGAACAACTTGTGATTTTTATTTATTTTTGGTCCTTATAATCGAGCAGGTTTGCTGCAGCATTTAAATACGGCATTATAAATCTGCTGACCAAATAAAAAACACAATCTAACTACAAACAGACCATGATTATTTTAAACCATAAGTTTCAAATTGCAGCAAATATGAACGTTTGTTTTTATACTTTAAAAAAAATTAAATCTACATGTGATATCCTACGGTGGCTGATTGCTACAGCCACCGTAGGATATCGCGCTACATATTTTACTCCCCCAACGCTAGATGGCGCCAAATAACAAGTGTTTGTTTAAGTGTTTTTTTTTTCCACACATGCTCTGAGGAAACATTTTAGTCACCGATTAGGATTAGTGCTGATATGCTTGCCAAATGTTTCTTATTCTAATTTGAACAAAACAAGATGTACTTATTTTTCGCTTTTATTGTGGAATTTTTTTCTTAGTCTATTTTTTTTTTTTTAAATGAGCACCATCAAAATTCTCTCAATCACTATATTTAAAAGGGAGGGGCCCTTTATGGGTAGCCACTGGTGTCCTGCTAATTACACACTTCAGCATGATGTTAGTTGCAGGTTTCCTATTTTATTACTTAAACTTGTGTTTATATCATTTATTGGTTAAGTAGGTACAATATTCTGAATCTGCAATTGAAAAAAACCCACTTCTACTTATGAATCATTTTTATTGGCTTAGTTTCCTTTTCTGCTGCTTGTTATGTATGGGATAAGATAACTGTCAAAAAGTGTATATATAAGTGTATTGTTAAAGAAAGGCTCTATTTATGCACCGTGATGCTCTATCTTTCCGGGTCTCATCCCTGAAAAGAAATATCTCGAGACAAACTCTTTAACTAACTCTTCATAACTTACATGTATTAAAGAACCAGGAGACATGACAACAGATTTTGATTAAAAATTGTAATCTTATTCAGATCAGAGAAACTGCTTAAGAATGTACAGAAGGTAACTGCTCACCTCTGGGCTCACCTCACAGGAAGTGGCCCAGATTAACAGTTAAAAAGGCATTTTATACATATCCAGTCTGTCACATAATCTTATTTTACATCATATACATTAGCATATGAGGAGACATCCATGGCACTAGCCTTATCAAAATAGGACACCGCTCTCATTCCATTTCCAAATATTTGCCACGTACAAAATGAAGATAATAACTGTATATCCAGACAGAGGAATTGTCCTAATTAGATTAAAGCGTCAGTTCTGAGGCACAACAGGGTGTAATAAACTCACACACCTTCAGTGATAATTATCCTAACCGTATCTATAATACATTTGTAACTGTATTTAGATTGAAGATTTGTACTTTTTTGTTGTCACCTCATACATACATACATACATACATATATACATGTGGGTAATGCAGTTTCATTAGTGAGAAGACAAGTTTTGAAAATATGAGTAAAGGTTACAAAGGTACAATTTTGCAGGAATACAAGTACAGATGACAAATTAATGAGTATATACTGTATCCCAGAACCCCTGATGAAGCAGTTACACTCCTTACTAGTTAGTGACAGTAATGCTCCACAATCAAGAAGAAAAAAAATCCCCTCCGAACGAACATTTGCCTGTGAATTTAATGATGCGCAGCGTAATATTCGATCTTCTCCCTCTTGTTATTTAAAAGTAATATGTGAATGACCTTCAGGCACACTGCCTCCACCAACTGGTAAGCAGTCTAACAGCTTCATCATTTGTAATTTTTCTGATACATGCTCATGATTTGCATTTTTTTAATCTTCTAAATTCTCACAGATTTCTTCTAAACTTGTCTACTCACAGATAAAATATCTGAAGCAACAAAGAACACATGTTAGATTATTAAATATATAATATTGACTCATGTTTACAAATTCAGACCATACACCTTTATTGACAGTTATCCCAAAGGTTAGGCTTAATATTAACATTCGTGCTTTTGTTTTAGTTGGTTTATGGTAAATTTTCTGTGCATTTTGAAGTCAGGAGAACTGACCAAAGTGCTTTACACTTCATTCAGTCATTCACCCATTTACACTCTGATGGTGGCAAGCTACATTGTAGCCTGGGGCTGCTGCACACAGGCACCACCTCTGAACAACTTGCCCAAAGACACGACACTGAAAGGCAGAGCCGACAACCCTCCGGTTGCAGAGAAAACTGCTGCATCCAATGCCGCTGTCGCCCCCTTTATATCATCTTTAAATATATCTCACTGGTGTTTACACTTTGAGCCACATAAGCTAACCCTTCACCAAGAAGCATTCATTTTGAGAGCATTCTCCTTTCTTTTGTCCTAATTCTGTGTTTAGCTTTTTGAATTTATGGGAATGTTCTTGTGCGCCCATTAGGATGGACTTTTACTGGAAACCACAAAAAGATTCAAACTTCAGGGATTTTTTTTAATCATATTTTCACATTTCTCCAACTGAACATTTAAAAAAAGATCGTTTCTCTATTTATAGAATGATGAAGATGTTTTAAATTTAGATTATTTGTATGCTTTTAAAATATTTGTTTTGTTTTTTTGCTGTAGCTGAAGTGGAAAGGAAAAGACCTCTTTGACTTGGTGTGCCGGACTTTGGGACTGAGGGAGACCTGGTTTTTTGGGCTCAGATACAACGTAAAGGACACAGTGGCTTGGCTGAAGATGGAAAAAAAGGTTACTATACCACCATTCTTTGTTCCCTAAAATAATTTGGTCGCTTTTTTCTTAAGATATTTTTATTTTATAGTGGTTTTGATGTGTTTTGTGGATGTTTGCAGGTTTTAGACCAGGAAGTGCCAAAAGAGGAGCCCATCACTTTCCACTTCCTGGCTAAGTTTTACCCTGAAAATGCTGAGGAGGAGCTAGTGCAAGACATCACTCAGCATCTCTTCTTCCTACAGGTAACTAAGCTAAATATTAATTGTATTTTTGTGCCTGTTCATTCTGTTTGAATTAGAAACCATCAAACTATTGGTGGTGCTCAAATGCTGAAGCCAAAATAATGTAGAAATATTACACTAGAGGAATCATGTCAAATTTGAATGAAGAAATGTAGAGGAAATCAGTTTTTGTAAAATGCTGCTACAGGGTAAACATTGTGAAAGCAGGCGGAGCCAACAGAGAGAAGGAAACTAAAGGTAAAATGTGTGTATCAGGTGTGACATCAAAATGCTTTGGACCTCTGCTTCCTTAAACTCTATTATCTACCTCATTTTTTCGCTGAAGTGCATTCTGAGTATCCATAGCTTTTCTTAACTGTAATTCAGAGCCAACAGGGGGCGCTCATCCACAGTTTCTCCAAAAGATGTTCAGTAGAACCCTCTGCAACACACCTTATTGTGTGCAGTCATGTGAAATCAGTGCACAGCATATTACTGCTGCCCTTTATATCCAATTAACGCTCTCCTGGGGGAATCTTCGGCCTCCTTTACCTCTTCTATGAAAATTAGATTTTTATTTATTTATTAATCACCCAGTGCTACCTATTGGTAACTTATCAATCACCGATTAGGCTATAGTTGTGGATTTATTCCTAGTGTTATCTTGCTAAACTGTTATGCTAGTTTAGTTCTGTATATTTTACAGTTCTGCTCTTTGGCATCTTCTTAAATTATTTATCTGTACTTTATTTAAATCAGCTTGTGTTGATTTATTGAGTTAAGTCTAACAGTCAGATTACTCTGTAGAGGCGATACACAGCCACAAGGAGGAAGATTACAAAGGCTCAAAGCGTCATCACATTGCCTGTCTGCTTGTTCCTTTGCTCTCATTAATTCCCATAATGTCAGGAGGCAGCCTTCGTTCAGATAATGTCACAGGCGTGACAGCTGGATTAGAGCTTATCAGAAATGATCACCGATCAAGATCCGCACACAGTCAAGCACTCACAACACAAGCAGACACGTATGCACGTCTCTGTCACTTCAGCCTGCCATGATAACGACATTCTGCTCTCATTTGTAAAGGGGATGGCATCCTCTGTGTTTAGTGCTAGTTATGATTAAGGCTGTCAACCCCGGCTCCATACCTTTGTAAGTTCAATACAAGAGAAGACAGCTTGACTGGCTGCGTAAACGACAAGATCTGAAGCAGGAATTTGTCCACCTATGTAAGCACATATTTCCTCCACCTAACCTTAAAATCTGCTTTATATATGCAGTTGTGCAAGTTAGTTTATGAATCGATTAGTTTTACCAACGATGAAGTTGAAGAATAAAAGAATGGATGAGAAGTTTTACTTAATCTATGCATAGTGAATTTAAGCCTGTTAAAAATAATGGTATTACTGTGAACCCAGAGAGCTCAATCAGCACTTTTAAACTCTTTGGAGTCGTTTCATATGCCATAAAGTGAAGTTTTAATTAGAATTTTTCATCTTTTAGAATGAAATAAAATAAAGAAGTCAGCTACTTCTGAGAAGGAACTGCTTTCTTCTGTTCTGCCCCTCTTTAGTTTAAAAAGCTGAAATTCATGAGGCAGGCTGGAACAGAGAACATGAGAACAGAACTGGAAAAAAACATGTCAGTTTTTATTGCCTTCCTGACTCAAGTGGAGATAAAAGCCACCTAACATTAGGGCTTCTTCATGTTGTACACTACCTTTTCTTATTAGATGTTGGTCGTGGGCAAGACACTGTCTGGATGGAGTAAAGAGAGGGTAACAGTAGAGAAGCTGGTCCCGGTCTGTCCTGGTCTGCACCCTGGGTTGTCAGGGTTTTGGAGGACTAATACATTTGGCCAGATTCCTTAAAGTTATCAAGTCAGAATTCTGCCAAAAAGACACACCTAATAAATACTAATGATTGATTTAAAAAGATAGTGTGGGTTCACTGTTTATATTGAGGAAAGTTAGGCTTAAATAAACATTCCCCTATAGCTGAACACATACATTTACATTTCTAATAGGTTTGCATCTACTGTTTAGAATAGAATAGACAGATTTATTTCGTAATTGTAAACAAAAATACATTTTGTTTAAAACAGCTCTAAAAAATGTCAATTTTTTAAAGTGCAGCCTTAAAAACAGTAATAAATACATAAAAAATAGTAATATAAACTTTGACTATATATTTACAGTTCTATCATATTTTTAAATATAAAATAATCAATTTTACACAACATTCAGCAGTCTAATGGCCGTGGGGAAGAAACTGTTATGGAACCTGCTGGACCTGCATCGGATGCTTCGAAGTCTGTTCCCCAAGGGTAGCAGGGAGAACAGTCCATGGTGGGGGTGTGAGGGGTCATTTATAATGTTACGGGCTCGGGACACGCAGCGCTGGGATGAAATGTCTTTAATGGGGGGTAGAGGAGCCCCGATGATCCTCTCTGCTGTTCTTACTACTCTTCTCACCTTCTTCCAGTCTAAGGCGCTGCAGCCCCCACACCACATAGTGGTGATGTTCTTTTTGATGCTGATGTCCTCAATGCATTTGTTGATGTAGGCTGACACAGTCATGTCATACTCATCCATATTTAATACGTTGTCATATGTTGCTGCAGCCTTGAAGATGTTCCAGTCAGAGCATTCAAAACAGTCTTGGAGGGTCTCCATGGCGCCCTCATACCACCATTTTAGTGCTGGATCGGGGCTCCACCTGATACTGGTATCATTGTAACACTAATTATTATCCCATCATCCATCCTAATATTTTAGAATAGATTCACAAAACTCAAATTAATTTAGTATTGGTTTTAAATTTAGCATAAATGAAGTTGTTTTTTTTTTGTTTGTTTGTTTCTCAGTATCTTTCATAGAGACTAGAAAAGCGGGAACACATGTTCAGTAAAATTTTTGATTTAAATAATTTTCATTTTCAATTTTTATTTTAATTTTTTAGGTGGGAAGGAAACTGGATTACCCAGGGAAAACCCACACATGGACAGGGATAGGGCAAAACTTAATATGAGTTTAAAGGTTTATTGACTGGATGGTCAATAAACTAAGACTAATATCCTAAATAACTGTTGCCTGATCTCTTAACAATATGAGCCGATGTATCAATGCAAGACATAATCAAGGAATTGGAATTGAAAGAAATATCCATTCTAAAGGCAGGTTTATGTAACTTCTCTTGCATTGAGGTTTTGTAGTATCCTTATGTGTTGAATGTAAAGTGCAGCTTTTGAATTCTGAAAGGCAAGATAACTTAGACATTTCTTTCTTATACAGGGATATACCTGGGATACATATTCCAAGCTATCATTTTATCCCATCATCCATCTTAATATTTTGGATTAGATTCAAAAAAGTACGACTAATTTAGTATTTCTGTTAAATCTAGTTAAGAGAAATAAAAATATTAAATAAGTATTTTTTGTTATTGTTGTTTATCAGTATTTTGCATACAGACCAGAAAAGTGGGAACACATGTTCAGTATAATTTTAGATTTAAATTTAGAAAACTTTTTTTTTTTTTTTTTTTTTTTTTTTTTTAAGGTGGGAAGGAAACTGGAGTACCCAGGGAAAACCCACACATGGACAGGGATAGGGCAAACCTTAATATGAGTTTAAAGGTTTGAGGGGATAAAGGTAGAAAGGGATAAAGGGATGATAGGATGAAGGGAAGAAGGAATGAAGGGGTGAAGGGATGAAGGGGGTAAGAAATGAGGGGATAAAGGACGAAGGGATTAGGAGGTGAAGAGAGGAGGTATGGATTTATGTTAATCCATAAATACGGTAAATAAATAAATACATTTGGGATGTAATGATGTGAGTCCCAACCTGTCTTCCATCCGAAACGTGTGATTTCTCAACGCCTCAAGAACATAAGAACTGTTGCTGTTAAAGTCAGACTCCAAAAAGAAATTATTCTACAAGTCCATATCATATTTGACCTTTGCAGTTGCAGCAAGTGTGAAATTATTCCGAAATTTTCCGGTTCTATGCGCTTAACTCAGACAAATTTTGCTCTTCCAGCTGTGCTTGTGCAGAAATGCATCTTTGTTCTTGCTTAGCTCCGAGTTTGGCCTGGCTCTGCACACTGATGGTTCATATTTGTCATGCCAAACAATGCTGTTCTGCCAAAAAGTTAATGGCTAAAGGGCTGGTTATACTCCCGCAGCAGTGTGTCGCAGTGAGCTTGTCTCAGATATTTCTGATTTATGTCCAATATTGAAGCATGGTCTGTGCTATGTTATTGCACACCACAACACACCAGGGACAATCAGAGACTAGCTGTTGGTCTAGATATGGCCGAGGTGAGGAAAGGGGGGCATGTTTGTGCGACAACATAGGGACATGAGACTTGGTTTCTGAGTATAAATCGGCTTTAAGCTCGGGCACGTCTTTCGGGGTGTTATCTGAGTATCAGATTAGTGCCAAACAGTTTTCCGATCAATTTTTATTATTATTTTGTGCATTATTGTTAATAATAGGCGCAATAAGAATCTGCTTCGAGCTTCAGGTCTCTCTGTATTAACAGCTAGTTTCAGGTTTTATTGTCCATTTAAATGCCAGTTTTAGTCATTGTGGTCTGTTGGTTTATAGAAAAAGTACAAAAAGGTATATATTTAACATTCCACCCATGTGAATATAGTGGATAAATCTCCTGAGGTTACACATTTATCTTTTTTTACACATTAATTTAAAGTTTCAATAAATGGCATAAGATGCCTTGGATTAGATTGTGTCTTCATATGTTAACAACAGCCTATCATCTTTAAGCTAAATGAAGAGGCTCTGCTCTCTTTAGTGCTGCAGCGTTTGGTGTCATCATGCTAGCTTATATAAAATTCTCTAAGGCCCCCACATGAAAGGTTTGGGGTGCTTTCATGTCAAATTCATTTGAAATAAAGTATTCTGCTGCAGAAAAATCACCTCTACTAACCATCAGTTTTTTTTTTACTTTTTTAAAACTAGAACAAATTTTAAACATTTGAAAGCAACAAGCTTAAAGCACATCATTTATACACAACATTAAAGCCAAACTACAGTGTGACAGTTAAGACATTTTCCCAGGTTTTATCCGTTTTTTTTGGACAAAGTGTCTTTGTCTCATATTTACATCAGACTTTCTTTCATCAAATTATTGTTTCTATAGGAGAAACTTCCTTATTCAGCTATTAAGTATGTTTTGAGCAAACTTATGTTTCACATGAGCACTTTAGCAAGCCAGGGAGGAATAAAATGATGGATCGAGCTTTAAATGTCTTCATACTGTAGTTGAATTGCTATTTTGAAAATATCTAAGTGGAAGAATTTTACACAAAGCAGTTTTCTGAAATCCACTGTGTAGGAAATTGTTGTTCTCATGACCAATCTCAGGACTGTTATTTCTTGGGAAGTTGACAATGTTTATAGGGTACTTTTTTCCAGTACAGAGCAATGAAATTAACTCTTTGCATTTAACCGATGCCCTTGGGAGCAGTGTGGGGTTAAGGGTCTTCCTCAGAGAGCCAGAGTGGCAGTCTGTGGGAGTGGGTTTCGAACTCACAACCTCATAATTCCAAGCTCTATGTCCTAACTACTAGGTTGCCACTCCCCTATCATGGTCCTGAAGATCTGGTGTCCTGCACCCTTTACATGTGTCTCTGCTTCCACATCTGAATCAAATGGTGGATTACCTCCTCAGCATGGAGTCAAGTTCCCCAGAGTCCTGCTAATGACTGGATTATTTGACTTATTTGGTGTGTAGAAGCTGAGCTGCATCTAAAAGGTGCAGAACAACGGACCCCCAGAGCCTAAATAGAGAAACCCTGGTTTAGTGGTTTCCTACACATTGTGGAAGAAACTAAAGAGGTATAGATGTATCAAATGTTTCCAGGTCTAGATGGGTATAGAAGAATAAAATACGTGTAATTAAAAATATTTTTTTACTTTTATTGTCAACGTTTTATTGCAGAGCTATTAAATAATGTGGTAAATGCAGTGGATTTACATTGATTTATTCCACATCATACCTTATTTGTAAAAATCTACCCATCTCCCTCTCTCAAAGTTTAAAGTCTAATTCAAATGACTGAATTTGTTAAATCAGACTAAGACTAGTAGAAAAATACAAGTTTGACCAACTCTGCAGTGATGGAAGCCAAAGCACATTTTCTACACTTTTATTCAGTGTTTTGCAGATAAAATAAAGGAATACATGTAAAAATACATTATACATAAGAAATATATTATTAATAAATTTCGGAAACTATATAAATCAATAAAAGTCTTCATATGAATAATTAAAAAGACACCAATTCAACAACAAAAACAAATGGCAGAGGCACAATGAGCGCCACAAAGCAGATATTGCTTTATAAATGGATCGTTTTTTGATAGGTCTCGGCGAGAGCCTTAAAATCGTGATATTTTGTGGTGCTATCGGGATGGCAATAAAATTGGGTATAAAAACACTCTTCATTAGTTCATCCCTAGGTGACTGTGTAGCTGTGAATGCACGCCACAGCAATAAGAATCAATTTAAAAATAGGTTATTGATGCCAAAGGGAAAATGAATGTTGCAAAAACTAAAGCTAAAGTTCTCCTAAAAAAGAACATTAGAATCGAGCCAGAAGACGGTGAAGAGTGTGCAGCTTAAATTGCGCCATCCTAGAAAATATAGCCTCACAATCAGAGCAGTTATATAAAGAAGTGGGATTTTCACTAAACATGCCCAAAGGAAAATAGATGGAAGAAGAAAAATATTAAAAAAGGAAATTCACCGTTCATCCATTTTTTTTATGTTTTTTTCTTTTCATCAGTAATTCTTATCTATTTTTTTTTACAAATAAAAATTGTTATCTGGACTAGAAATTTGTCATGATAAGGATAAGAAATAAGATAAATGCCACCCTCTATTTTTAGATTGGTTTCTAAACAGATTAATAAGGACTAGGAGGATTGATATTGGAATGTCGTCTGATATTAGATATCCTGATATTTTCCAATATTAACTGTGGATATGACCGATATATATATATATATATTTTTTTTCTTTTTTCGCCAGACCTACTAACAGTGACTGTCTTGTGCAGTCATTGCAAATAGCACTTTGGCTTTTTGTTTCTGAAACTTAAAAAAAGATCCACACCACCACCATTTTCACTTCTGACAGACTCCTCTACCTGTAGGGTGCATATAACCTGCTGGTGCTGCAGCCATAATCCTCACTTGTCCAATTTAATCTGCGATTATCCTGACGGAATAGCGGATATCCTATATTTAATTTTTAAAGTTAATATAGGCCAACCTCTATCGCATGCAGGTTATATTATGCATCCCTAATTGGAGCTGCGTAAATTAATCATCAAAGGTTTGTTTGTTTGAAGATATAAATAAGTTAAGTTATTCTTTTTCACAGCTTGGTCTTATTTTTTTAACCTATAGCTGAAATATCTTGAATTTTCAACATACTGTCTTTTTTTTCTCTCACTCAGTTTTATTTCCTTATCTGTCAGTGTGGGGTTTAGAAAATGCTGTTTGGGCTGTCAAACACTCAGCAGTCAGAACATTGTTGCTTCCCCATTACTTCTCTCAAAGGCAAAACTGTTTTTTTCTTTATTGCGTGACACAGATGAGATCATCTTGTTTGTCTCTCCCCCATGTCTCCCCAACATTTCTGCCTCTCTTAAAGGGGAAAAAAAAAAACCTTCAGAAAATATGGGAGCAATTTCCTGGCAAATAAATTCACCGCTTTAACAACATAACAAGAGGTTTGTTTTCTGTTTTAACGGACGGTTCAATTATGTCTAAAGATTGTGCTTGTTTGAACAACTTTAAATATTCAAATCAGTCGTGCTTCAAAACTGCTGACATTTCCCTTTAGGTGAAGAAGAAGATCCTTGAAGAAGAAATCCACTGTCCTCCAGAGGCCTCCGTGCTTTTGGCTTCTTATGCCGTCCATGCCAAGGTCAGTAATGTTTTCTATTTTCTTGTTTTTTGTCTTTTGAACCTACAGAGATGGTCCAGTTTATACATTTTTGAGAATCCATAACAATTAAATGTCTTTCCTACAGCAGATATTTGCGGTCCCAAAATTAAACAGAGATTGGTTGTATGAATTTTAGTCCAAGACATTTACAGAATAAGTTTTGGTTGTATCAGGTTTTAAAAGTTTTGAAGCTTCCCTAAAGTAACCCTGCCACATATGCTTATAATGTTGTGTTTCTTCTACATGCTTTATTATTAATACAAGTAGAGTTACTACATTGTAGTAGTTTATAAAACACACACACACTGGTTTGATAGCTACTGTTTGTAAACATTGAAGGTCACTCAGTGAAGCGTTGCGTCTTTTTAACCTTATAAACAATAAACAGTTTAATTCCAAATCCTATTTGACTATTTATGTGAATAGCATATTTTTGCCCACTGAGCAAAAACTGGTTGAAATGACATTGAAAAGATGAAATGATTTAGTCCGAACTACGTCTACATTTGGTTGAAAGGTGAAAAGCCGTGATTTACAGATCATTGAAAAGACTTTAAAAACTGGGCGTTCAACGTCTTTTCAACGTCTTTTATTGGACTAATGAGGGACAAAATCAGACCGACTCAACACAGCTCAATTTTTCAACAACAATTTTTGGACTAAATCAAGACTATAGCCTTTTCTCCACAGAAAATAACTGGTTAACGCGTGTTTTTTAAACATGGGTAAACCCAATAAAAATCGGCATTCAGCTCCCTTCCCACTGACAAAAAAAGATGGGTCTAACCTGTAGCTGGAAAGATGCATGGCCTCTGTCCCCCCGCGGCTGTGTGTGTGGCAGGCTTTTAGCTAGGAATATTTCATAGGGTTTACACCTTGGTGTATCACATCTTCAGGCTTTGCATGGCGGTTATCCTCCCCTGGAAAATGTTGAAATTTAGACTCTCTGGACCACAATTTCCTGCATTTTGAGATGGATTGCAGGTAACCTTTTGTCTTTGTTATAACACTACTTTTGCTACATTTGCTGTGATCATCTAGTAGAAAGTCTACCTGAAAACATCTTCTGTGTAGTCAGTTCATGAAGATTACGATCCTGCCTTAAAATATTATTTCGCTGTCGAAACCATGCAGACCGCCACATACCGGCGAGGCTCTGCCACTGGGAATACAGCAACTGCTGCGTTTGGCTCGGTTGCCTCTTGTGGGATTTCCCCTACTGTTCGTGGAAGTAGATGTTAACCTTTATTAAGGTATACGATACAAACTGCAAGCATCAGAATAATAAAAGCGGGCATATTTTGCCGGCAGGTTTCAAAATTTTAAGTTAATTTATGCGTTAATAAACAGTCTCAGTGTAGTGATCATAGCTGCACAAGCAGCACTATTTATCTCCCTGCCAGCTCCCAGATCAACTTCTCTGATTGGTTGATGTGGCGCGCGAGCAGCGAAAGTAAAATTTTCCAACTCCAGCTGCTTGTGAAATTTGAGCAAAGTTTTTAGGAGAAAAACAGCACATACAATCTGTCATTTTTTTAGTAAATCCGTACAATGTACGGCCATACAAATAGCTAGCTGGTGACACCATCACGCTGCGTTAGCGTTGACGATGTTACCAGTATGACAGAAATCAGCAAAGTAAAGAATGAAGAACAACATCTAAGAGAGCCAGGGTGTAGTAAGTGTGCTTTATTGTTTTGCTCTATTTGTCAAAATCCCTCTCACCAGTGCTGTGTTATGTTTATCCAATGTAATCAGAGTTGTTTTCAGCTTGTAAAATCAGAGCGACTGGTGCGTTGTGCTGTTGTCTGTATGTTGTGCTCAATGGTATCAAGTAATTTAGCGGGTTAACCGGCCCTGGTGTTCCCACAGCATGCCGATCAGAGTCGAGGTGATTTTAACGCTGATTGTTCCTGGGTTTAAACTGTTTTTATGGCCAGGAGGAAAGGGATTTATGATGGACCAACAAGGTTTGGCCTAAAAACCGACGTCTAAATGGCGTCTCGTGTTCGGAGGATGTAATGTCAATATCAGGATTGGCCGTTTCTGAAGCAATTACATCCTTTGCAGTACTTCATGTTAACAGTAGGGGCCACTATTGGGGAAATCAGATGACTACACCGCAGAAATATCAGCCGAAAGAAAAAGTTGACAAAATCGTAAATAAAAGTCATAAAAATAAATTAGAATGTAAATAAATGTAACTAATCTGGACACAGCCACCATCCGGTTTGCAAGTTTTGACCTGAAGTATTCAGTGGAGTGTTGCCATTATTTAACTCTGTATTACTGCTTATTTCTTTAAGAGAGCTGCACACTGTAAGTTAGATTGTAACTGGTCATTAATTTCACCAGACCCTGCTTAGAAAAATCTACTATTCTCCTAAGATTTGACCCTGATCTCCAAACTGCAACAGTTCATTCATTTATTCTTCCCTCTGCCTTATTATTCTGGATCATCCTTTGGGAACTTCACTAACATTCATGTGACTCAGTGGACTCATCAAAAATTTGTATGCTTTGATTCTTATTTGTTTACAGTATTATGTGCTTAAATCAATGCTTCGTTAACCTGTTTTATTAGCATCCACCTTTAGTACTAAATAGTTTTTGCACCAGGAGGATCCCACGGACAGGAGCCCTTTAGGGTTTTTTTTTTAAACTTACTGAAACAGACTGTTTACTTCTTATCCCTCACTTCTCTTTGTTTGTTTATCTGTATCTGGCTTCTCTACCAAAAAGTCATAAATCCCCTTCATCTGATCCTGATGTCTGTCAACCTCCCAATGAGGAGCAGGGAAGCAAATCTTAGCTTTTCACTTGCTTGTTTTTTGTCTGTAAGAATTTTTCACATTACACACAAAATATATGGCTCACAGCATTTTCTAAGACTCTTTTCTGAGATGTGGTTTTCTAAACCATTTAATTGATTTGTTAATGATAATAATTAATAATTATAATTAAACTTTATTGATCTCACATTGGAGAAATGTACCTCTGCATTTAACCCATGCGCTCAGGGAGCCGTGGGCTGCCATTGTAGGGCGCCCTGGGAGCAATCGGGGGTTAAGGGTCTTGCTCAGAGACCCAGAGTAGCAGTCTGTTGGAGTGGGTTTCGAACTCACAACAGCTCTATGCCCTAACCACTAGGTTGCCACTCCCCCTTGTTGTATTTCAGTTGTAGTAATCTAAGCTGTCTGCCTTTTATTGAATATAATAGTATATCAAGGCTTAATTAAAACCTTTTGGTTCCTTCTATTTAAATGAGATGCCACAAAAAGTGACCAAACTTTCTATAGTTAAACTGCGTTGCTTTTCTGTAGATGTATCCAAGGATAATACAATAAGGTAAGGATAACCACCTTTATTGGTCACAGCAAATATTCATGAAATGATTATTTGAAGAGCCGCATAAAAAAAATTAGATAAAGCATTTTTTTTTTTATAAATGTAAATTTCAGTTTTTCTTCAGAATAAACAATAAGATTGCCTTTAGATGACCCCACTCTGCAGAATCGGTTCATCTTAGCCAGCAGTGACGTCATTGAGGGCCTAAGCCGTCTCTGAGACATCAGGGTAGGCCTCTGATCAGAACGGCCCTTCAGGTGAGCTCTTATCATTAAGACTCTTTGGCCTGCCTCAGGGAGAGTAAAGCTGAGAACATGTAGATGGTACTTTTTCAAATCATTGCAGCTATTTTCCAGGAAGTAAATGCGATTGATTTTGTTTTGTAATATTCCGTTCAACAGCTTCGTTCTACTGTTGCCATGACTGCAAACAAAAAATCGAATCTGCTGATTTAGATGCTCATACTGTAAGTTTGTATTTTACTTGAAAAGTCCTCGTTTGAAGAGAACCTTTAAAATATAATACAAACGTATAAACAAATAAAATACAATACAATCATTGTCCACTTAAATTTTTTATTATTAATTAAGTTGCTTTATGGTACCTGAAAAGTAAATCAGAGGAGCCTGTAGATCATTTTAAAAAAGGGGAGCTAAACTGTACTGTCAAATAAAAAACTCAAAATTGTAAATTACTTATATATATATATATATATATATATATATATATATATATATATATATATATATATATATATATATATATATATATATATATATATATATATATATATATATATATATATATATATATATGACTTTAATATTCATACAGCTGATGTTTTAATCTAAAACAGTTTGAGCCTCTAGAGCTTAGATATGAATGAAGCATGCGTTATATGTATTTATGTATTCTGTGAAAACAGCTTCAATAAAATCTTGTTCATTTATTATCCAGCCACCTCAGTGGTTTTGCTTGAAAGGTTCTACCTCTTTAAAATCCACTAGAAAAGCAGGGGAGGACTCTGGTGGAGCTTTTTGACAGGCAGACAGGGTTTACTCAGGCCAGAGCTCTGACTCAAAGATCTGGCCCAGATCCCCCTGGAGACCTGGCTTTTCCATGCCAATTTAACAGGCCTAGGTGAAAAAGAAAAGCGTATGGATGGAGAAAAATCTGAACATCAGCTGGTGCCGCGTGCCTCTTGGTGGATGGACCCTCTGTCTGGTAAACAGCACAAATATGAGGCCTCGGCCTGTTTTCATTTCATCAGCAGTCAGCTTTGATTAGAGTCGGTGTGACCAAAGTGGACGTGTAGAGAGCAAACAGGTTCTTGTTAAGCAGTGCAGCTGCTGAGGAGTGCCTGGCAGCCTCTCTTTCTCTCCTCACCACCTCATGATCTGTTTTTGAGCAGAATAATCGCTCCATCTGAGTGGCTGAGTGTATTACACGGTGGAAACCGCTGTAGTGCTTTGACTTGAGTTAAAGCATCATTATACCAGCCTTACATTAGCAGAAGGGGGTCACACTTCAAGGCAGCTTTAATGTCTATAAGATATAGATTTTTTATTTTAGTGGAGTTGATGCCTTCTTGTATATTTACCTTTATTCCAATACATTTTTTTTATTCCTATCTGAATAGCAAGAATAAAAGACAGTTTCAGAGAAGGTTTTATTGATAATAATTAAGCAAGAAGGGTAATGGGATTACTGCTGCCTTTGAAACAGCTGTAAATTGGTATGGCTTACTGGTTCAACTCTTTTTTTGTTTTTGTTTTTCTGTTTCTAAAAAAGTTGAGGATTAGGACATTACTTTATCTAGGCTCAAATTTAAACTTGAACTAAATGATAAAACCACTTAGTGTAGAGGTCAGGTTATGTTTTTATATCTGATATTTTTCCATCTCAGTTTACCTCAAGTTACAATTTAATGTAAAAAAAAAAAAAACACGCAACGGCTTTATATAATGAAACAATAATAATTTTGAGAACATTTTGCAATACAGAGGAGTTTAATGTTAACTGCTTGACTCTAAAGCCAGGCATACACTGTACGAGTTTTTTCCCTTTTCAAGCCGATTCTCCAGTTGTGCGGATCTTTGGATCAGACCCTAGTAAGGTGTTCGTGAGCAAATCCTGCTTTTAAAGCAGAGCTACAAGCTTCTACGAGCCAATTTACCAGAACATCGCCCACTGGGCATGTGCAGACTAGGGAATTCTTCTTCTTCTTCCAGAATGACGGGTCCGACCAGCACAATCTCTCAGTGCTCAGTCCGATATGTGGTTCTTGGACATATGTACAGTGTGAGCAGTTACATCGCATCAGAGCATCGGGCCGGATAGTGTAAGAACACATATTGTGAGCCGTTTAACTTTTTGAGTTTCAGCTGTAGCTGCACAAAATAAATACACAATAATAAACTGTACAAAATATTGTACGGTTTATGTCCGGCCTAAGCTGTCATGTTCTCATGGCTTCAAAATAATCTCTCCACCGCCTTGCTTGGCAGATGTCTGAAATGTGTTCCACCCATGATACATTTTTTTTCACCGGAACATGATGGTCATGTATTAATTGGGATTGAATTAATATTCTTCCAAGATTAACAGATTGCTGGACTCCTTTTCTGTGGTCATTGCCAATGACATGTATGCTCTAGAACAACAAACAGCCTAAACTCCATCTTTTATAAATGTCATCAAATAACAATACAAGTGTGTCTGATTGGTTTTATAGATAACATTTTACCTTGTAAAACCTTCTATTTATATATCTTTTTGTTTCAGAGTTTCTGCTATAAAGAACCTATTTTTGAAATTATACAGTCTATTTATACCATATATGTATGTTGGATGATGCCTTTGTAGCAGTGTTTGGTTTGTGGTTTCTTAACTTCTTAATTCCTAACAGCTGAGTCGTTTTATTTTTATGCATTTAATTGTGCTTCATACTGTTAGTGTTTACAGACCTTAATTGAGCAGATGTGATTTTTTACACTATAGAAAATTTAGAGGAATAAAAAAATTGAGACATATGGAAACGTTGTTGTGGGTAAATTCTGTCCCTTTAAATTTGTCTCATTGTTGTGATGTTTCTTTCACAGCGGTGTTAAAACAGTTTTATCTTTTGGATGAATAGTAGTTGATCTTACTATGACACTGATAAGCTGTCCTTTGGTGCTCAGAAATGTTCATGCAATTTTGAGGTTAGTGATGCTTTATTACCTCAGTTAATCACTTTATGAAACATTATTTAGCAACTAGAAATAAAAAGGTTAAAACCCCCAGGAGTAAATGACACGATTATGATGATGGAAAACTTAAAAGATGGATCTGATTAAAAAAGCTTCAAGTCTAAATATCTGTAATTATTTTCCTGGTGTTTTAGATTCAGCATTCAGTAAATTGATCTTATAAATGCGAGTTCCTCTATGTCCTGGTTTCAGACTTGAACTTGGTAATAATCTAAATTATTTGTTACAGTGCCTTGGAGAAATTATTCGACACCCTTAAACTGTTTGATGTTTTGCCACCTCTCAAAATATAAAGATATAAAATTTTAATTTTTCTGTGAAGAATCAACAAATGGGACACAGTCACAAAATGAAATGAAATTTATTTGATATTTTAACAAATAAAACTTGAAAAATGGTGTGTGCAAAATTATCTAACCCCTTGATTTAATACCTTGTAGCGCCACCTTTTGCTGCAATTACAGCTGCAAGTCACTTAGAGTATGTCTCTATCAGTTTTTCCACATAGAGAGACTGAAATTTTTTGCCCATTTTTGCTTGCAAAACAGCTAAGGCTCAGTGAGGTTGGATGGAGAGCTTTATAACAAGGAAGTATGATAACCCAAAAGGCCTGAAAAAATATTTGTTTTTATTTATGTATGGTTTGTGCTTTGAAATCAGTAAAAGCTTTATTTCCAAGTAGTGTTTTACAGGTATGAGAAGTTTGCTTTGGGATTAGATATGTTGGAAATATATAATATGTGGAGGATTTACATGTGCTCAGATAGTTATATTCAAATACTATTTAATAAGTACTTTAACACTTCTGGCAAAATGAGCTGATCTCAAAGGCTGAAATGTTTTGTCTTATAATTAACTAGCAGTTCAAGCGCTCTAAAATATTCAAACAAGTGTTTAGATATTTTAATAGCATAAATCTATTCTTCACTGTTAGTTAGTCATGTTAAAGTCTAACCTAAAAAACGGGTTGTATTTTTCTAAAACAGGAGCTTGTGAATTAAATCCATCATCTATTTTCACTTTTAAGTTGTATTCTCCTACTTCACAAAAACTGATACACAATATGTTCTCATAAAAGTTGTTTTCTTAGACTGTCTCTTACTTGTTGTCCATGTTGATTGTTGTCGATGGGTTTTACCACTAAAAATAGATTTTATTAGCCATTAATTCTATGGCCCATTTTCTAAACATCTGATTTTGTAAAGCTATGACCTGGTGATAAAGATTTTGGCTTCTGAAGGTTTAAAATAGGAGGAAATAAAAGAATTGGAAATGTTTTTTAGCATTCCTGTTGATCGCATGGTTAAATATAGTAGGTTGAACAGCATCCTTCGCTGGTCACAGGAATTATTACTGACCATAAAACATCAGCTAAAAAGCCCTTGGAGACTGAAACGCAGCCAGAGACAAGGTGTTGGTAGGCTTTTGCAGATAAAGCAGGAGTAGATCTGCGTAGAATAATAATTGTTGGCCTGCTTTTGTTCTTTTACAGTATGGAGATTATGACCCCGAGGTTCATAAACCAGGCTTCCTGGCTCAGGAGGAACTGCTGCCAAAGAGAGTGAGTGATTGCTGGTTCGATTACTGTCACTCATGAGACAGGGTGCTGACATATTTGTCATTTTATCTTACCATGTGCCTGGATTGAACAGTATGTGGTGTTTTAATATATACCATATTTGCCCGTGAGCCTTTCTGCATATTTATGCCTGCCTTTTTCAATTTCAGGTTATTAACCTGTACCAGATGACTGCAGAAATGTGGGAGGAGAGGATCACTGCATGCTATGCTGAGCACAGAGGCAGAACAAAGTAAGCCAGCTGCTCATGAGTAGACTGCTCTGAAGTTTAAAGTTTGAGGTGACATTGGATCTGCTTAAGGCTCGGCACATAAATAAGCGCTCAGGTGCTGTGATGTAACTAGTAGTTCGTAAAATATAATTCAGTTCGTAAAATATAATTTTGATGGGAAGTTAAATAATTGGTGACACTAATTCACTATTCATCTCTTGAAGTGGATCATTTATTTTCTGCAGTATGCAATCATTTGCCTTTAAAGCTAATGTACTCTACCTAAAATCAAACAGAGTTGCCAAATCCAGAAAATGGCTGAAAGCTCCAAAAAAGATGATGACATAAGTGGTCTAAAAAAATGTAAAATGATGATTAATGAAACTAAGGTGATTGTGCCTTGAATTGTGTTCCTCTGCAAAGCCAAAGTGAAATAGATGTAAGCAGCTGTTGGGAATGCAGAGGGCCTTAAAACTGTGTGGGGGGAACATTTTAGCTCAAAATGGACTTTTAAAAGCCTGAGTCCCTCAGTGCTTTGATAAGTAATCACTAAGCTTCTAGTGCTGATCAATAATCCTTTTATCGTTAGGAGCTGAGGAGGAGTTTCTGTTGTTTTTTTTTTTTTTTTTTTTTTTTGTATTTCCCTTCAGAATAGATGTGAATTTTGGGTTGAAGGCCACTGGTGGTCTGATTTAAGACAGACAGAAGTGATGAGATCAGCTTTACTGGTTGCATTATATCTAAATAATAGCATGAATTCACAATAATTAACCTTTATAGAGTTGAACAATGAATTAAAATAGTGTTTAATTAGCAGAAAAAAACACAAACAAAAGGTTTAATCTGCTATTTGATCTCTGAAGTTCGGACTTATTTTTTTTTTCCACCTCCAATATGCATTATTTTAACATCTAATTGGATATACAGTATTACTAATGTCCTGCATTATGTAACAGTGGGGTTTTATCACAATAACCAACAATATCTAATATTCCAAAATGTACCTAGTTAGTTTTTACTAGTTACCATTGCAAATGGAAATTGTTATTCAAATCCTGCAGTTTATGATGGACTAACATAGCAGAATGTTTACAATACAGTGAAATGAAATAAAAAATGACTTGAATTTTTAGAAGGTTTTCAAATTTTTTCATGTTACAACAAACTTCAATGTACGTTTTTGGACATTTGTGTGACAGACTATCAACAAGTAGAACATCATTGTGAACTAGAAGAAAAATGATAGTTCATCTTTATCCTGATGGATGGAAATAAAACTCACTGCAGCCAGCTACATTTAGAAGACGCCTTAGAAGGAAAGTCAGCCTAGGAATGAGTTTAAATACAGATGTTACAGCAGTTCTATTAAGGCATTAGAAGTTTGCTTAGGAACATTCATTTAAAACAAACTTGTTGTGGACATGTTTAAACTGGAGTTTGAACAATATCCTATGCTTTGAACATTTGATGGAGCGTTATTCACTCGTAATAGGAAAATGGACATCCACCTAATCGGACAGGTGTGGAGATGGAATCTTTAATGGGATCTATAACTCCACTGCAACATTTATGAAGAGTAACAAGAAAGGAGATGTTAGACAAAGAGAGTTTGCTTAACAGCAAAGGCTGCTGGAATTCTTTATTTAAACAAAGACAGAAAAACTGGTCCTAGTTGATGGGAAGGTAAGCTTTAATGCAGAACCACTCTACACACAGTTACAGGCTGCAAAAGACCTGGACAAACACACATAGCTGAAGTGGAAGTGCTCAGATAAAGGCATGTTCATGTGTTAAAATGGCCTAATTCATGTTCAGAACTAGGTTCAATTTGTTAAACTTACAGATGCTTATCAATTCCACTGTTTTGCAAAAATAAATAAAAACAAATGGACAAAAGGTTCATTGTCTAGGTGTCCAAATTTGGGGTTTTTGCTCATTTGTCTGAAATATGTTCAACACTTTTTTATCGTTTAAAAAAACATGTAAAGCATACTTTTTTCTAGTCAAATTCACTTTGCAGACTTCTTCTTCTGAAGTATTTTGTAGGTTTGCCCTTGGAAGCAATCAATGTAAGGAGAACACTGATGCTCCTGGCAGTGGGAGGAAGTCGATCACCTTGTTTTAATGGGGTCCCCTCATCTGTATACTGGTCCACTCGCTTTTTGAACTTGATTCCAGGTTGACATGCAAGCACCACATCAAAGTGCCTGACTGACCTGCCATTTGCATTTATATGTTCAATGCAGGGTGAAGCGAAATGCTTTGCAGCTCTATACTTCCCTGCATAAATCACGCCTCACTGTGTGAATATATTTAGATCCTGTCTAAAAAGCGGTTTCCATCTACTTGGCACACATCCTCTAACCACCCAGACCAAGCAGACTCTGTTATTAAAGTACGCTAATGATCTTAGTTTTTTTCCTTATGTGACCCTGAATAACAGCTGCCAGAGTTCTGGTAGAAAATGGAGAGAGGAGAAGACATTGATGCCTTTGTTTTCTCTCCAGCAATATTTACTTTCATGGAAGCATCAGAACAAGACTCGTTTTCCATCAAACATGACCTCTGAAATCTGTTATAGACTTGTGCCTTTTTCGCTGGTATTCAGCCTATATGTTTTTGTTGTTTTTGCCCTTGTAAGAGCTGTGTGACAGTTTTTATAGATCTCACAGCATACCATGCTCTGCACAGAAAAGGAAAGGAAACATGGTTTGATCTTTTTTTTCTCCTCTTCTGTTTCTCCTTTTCTCTTCTTCCATCCATCTTTTCTACAATCCTTTGGTTTCCTCTCAATCTTTTTCTCCCTCTCCTTTATCATTGAACTAGGGATGAAGCTGAGATGGAGTATTTGAAAATAGCCCAGGACTTGGACATGTATGGCGTCAATTATTTTCTAATCAGGGTGAGTCGATGCTGTATTGATTATTTTGTCATGTTACGGTGCTCCTAAGCGGGCTTTAAACTTTTTGGAAAATACTGAATTATTATTTAAGAGTTTATATTCTTTCATACACATATATTTAATCTGGATGAAATTGGATTATAGAACCGTTTATAATCTTTCATTGTCTAAAAGCTCCAGCTGTTAGCTCATTATCAAACTATCCTTTAGTCCAATTATCTGTATCCCTATTTCATAATTAACCATCCCATCATTTATCTGACCATCCTCATTTTTTTCAGGTTCGATTCTCCAGTCAGGCATACCCTTATAATTATAATATGGATTATTTTTTTTCATTATGGGTGCTGTAAGTGGTTACTGTATATTAAAAAGGAAGTGCAATGTTTTTGGACAATGTGCTGCTGGGAGGCATTAGGTGCTGATACCCATGTGGATAGAATATCACCTACTTTTAGAGAGCACGTACACTCTTCTTAGCTATTAGAGATGATACATCTTATCAGAAAGCAAACGTGGTGGGTATGAGTTGCAAAGGAATTAGTTTGAGGGCTTTATGTGGGCTCCAAACTTAAATATGCAGGTTCTAAAGGAAATTCTCCTATCAGCAGTGATACAACAGCACATCTTTCAGGGATCTGATGGAGTCAAGGGCTCAGTGTTTTGCAGGGTAGACTGATATTTGCTTGGTCATAATTTTATGCCTAATTATTGTATTTAAAGCTTACTGTAGAAATATCTGTTATATTTAGAGTTATAAACTGAACTGAAGCAGCGATTTATTTCTTAGAGATATCTTGAGTCACAATATGAACAGTTTTAGGAATCCACATAAATGACAAAACAAGACTGTAGCACAGAAACTGAACCTGAGCTGGATCAAGCTTTGAATAATGCGGACGTGTAAAATCCATCGACATTCTGAGACTCAGCTTTTTAAAAACTAACAAGTGGAGAAGATGTTCTTCAATGCTCAGCTCGATTTGAACTAAATGTTGGGGCGAGCAGAACGGTTGCGCAATGCATGTCTCACAGCTGCTAGCTTATGTCAGGTACTGGAAAATCTTTATTTCTTTTCATGTGGTGTAGAATAAAAAGGGAACAGATCTTCTGCTGGGAGTGGATGCCCTTGGTCTGCATATCTTCGAGCCAGAAAACAAGCTGACACCCAAGTGTTCCTTTCCATGGAATGAGATCCGCAACATATCCTACAGCGACAAGGAGGTGGGAGAGTCTACTGGTCAAACTCCATACTGAGAGCAATTACTAACCAAAACTGTTTCATAAAAAGAGAGCTAATCAAATTTTGTGCAATAAAAAAAATGGCATTTTTTCTTTCCTCAACAATCAGTTTACCATCAAACCTCTGGACAAGAAAACCAACGTCTTCAAGTTTAACTCTTCCCGACTAAGAGTCAACAAGCTGGTAAGCTCAGCAGAAGTAAACTGCTATGAAAGATAATGTCGCTGATGTGATTTGAACTAATGTATGCTTTGGATCCCACCTTTTAGATCCTGCAGCTGTGCATAGGGAACCATGACCTGTTTATGCGCCGACGGCGAGTGGACTCTCTTGAAGTCCAGCAGATGAAGGCCCAGGCTAGAGAAGAGAGGGCCAGAAAGCAGGTAGTGAAAACCGGGCGATACTGAGGTGGTTGGATTTTACTAACCTATCACTGTTATCCACAGACGCCCCTTTACGCCACAGCTGTTTCATTACCTCTATTACCTAGTATCCTGTGCGGTAGGTTTGAAACTTTTAAAAACTGCTCCAGGACAAAGAAACCTCCGACCCATCTAAAGATGTGAGTCTCATCACACATGCAAAGGCGAGGATGAAGTAGTTCATTTACAGTAGCGCAAATGGACTATAAAGACACCCAGAGAAGAAATGATGTATCTTCTATTTATGATTTATGGACTAAAATTTTATGTGAAAACATGCTTAGCTTATGCAGTACATCTGCAGCAGATCACAGCTTCTGTTGATGGTGCCCAAAAGCACTAGCTGTAACTCTGTGACATTGCTCTGTTGGTTTGATTGCACATTTCTTACACATTTAAAGTCCCTGAGACTCAGGAAAACAAGTCAACAAAGCAAGAGTAAAGTTAGGCAATCTCTGGTTCTGTTTATGCTAAAATATGAGCATTCCCACATGTTTTTATGCCATTCTTTTAAACGCCGTTAGCCTCAGGCTGGGGATCTTTTAAAATCCACAGATACTGTAATAAAGGAAAATGTCATTATTTTCTTACTTTTTATTTGCTGTTCAATAATTATAATAGTTTAGTATATAAATATTAAATTACCTGTTTATAACACTATTTATATTCCTACTGAACAAATTTGGATTAAACATGGCAGTTCTTAGGTTTATATTTGCACCTTTATTGATCACTGGACCAATTTTGCGATACATTGTAGGTTGGTATAATGACAATAAAGATCTATTTCATTTTATCATGTTGTTTTCAAACTATCTTTAAGATAGTTTTAGATTTAGATTATTATTTAGCTTGATCCTTACATTAATTAGCCTATACTGCTGCTGCTGCTGCTGCAGGATTTCTTTGTTGATTATTTTTAGTATTTAGAATATGTGCATGTTTTCATATTTTGCATTTTAAGCTATGCAATGCCTGACTGTAGCTAATTTGTATTTTTTATTCACAGCATATTTTTGCAACCTTGTGATCAAAGTCAAAGGCCTATTGTTTTTATCCATTATTCTTTGGTTCTCTTTATTGTATTTGTTTCTTTTAAATGTTACATAAGAGCATTTCTTAATGGTTCTCCGCTGTTTGTGTCATGCAGGTAGAGCGACAGCGTTTGCAGAGGGAGAAGCAGCTGCGAGAAGAGGCAGAGAGAGTCAGGGACGAGCTGGAGAGGAGGCTCATTCAGCTGCAGGACGAGGCTCACATGGCCAATGAAGCACTTGTAGGTTACAAATGTTGTTTTTACGATCAGGTTCTTGCCATTTTGTTTGTAATGACACATAAAAGAATGTTTCAGAGCAGGAGAAGTTAACAAACTGAATTCTAAAACAGCTGTTGCTTATAGTTTATCGTCTCCTATTGTGTTGCCTCCTTCTGGAATAGTTTCATGAATTCTCTGAAAATCAGCTCAGTCTCCTCATTATTTACTCCAATCCTCTCCTCAACAACCTCCTTCATCTGTCGTAGTTGGATTTACTTGTCTATTTTCTTTGTCAGTTTTGACTTTCTTCTTCACGTCCTCTTGCTAATGTGAGCTCTATTTTCCCCACATCCTTCTCCACTCCAGCTGCGCTCAGAACAGACGGCAGACCTGCTGGCTGAAAAGGCCCAGATCGCTGAGGAGGAGGCCAAGCTGTTGGCCCAGAAAGCTGCCGAGGCTGAGACAGAGATGCAGCGCATCAAAGTGACCGCCATGCGTGGCCAGGAGGAGCGGCGCATTATGGAACAGAAGATGCTGGAGGCTGAGATGCGAGCGCTCAAGATGGCTGAGGAGTCAGAAAGGAGGTGAGGAGAGAACAAAGGAATGGGTGGTGGAAAATAAAGTGTGTGATCTCTTCTCAAACCACTATAGAGTATAGATTTTTAGAAGTGGCACATTTTCTGTCTTTCTTATTGCTTGAATCACTATTTATAATGAAGTCATGTAATTTCTATTTCTCATAAACGCAAAAACATAAATCTTTAAATAACTGATTCCCTATTTGTGTTACATTTGTTGTCTTATGTTAAGTATATGAACCCTTCAAATAATTAAGCTTTAAAAGGTACTTCAAAAATAACCCACAGCTCTTGTTCCCTCTGATTTTGTGGAGCACAAACAAACTTCATGCTTATTCACTTATTTAATTATTTGGAAATACAGCTGGTTAAACATTTTTACAACACCCAGGGCTAAAACAAGGGGTGAAACCTTTTATTCATTAGGGGCTCTTAATTCGATTCGAGGCATTTTAATTGCTGGCTGTCCAAAAGATTAAAGCTGGAGGATTCTTAGAAATTATCTCTTTTTACTTTTGATTTTCTCCAAAGTATGTCCCTCTGCAAAAGATGAGATTGGTAATAAAGCAGAACATCCATTCTTGACTTGGAAAAATGAGATTTTCAGTCACTTCTCCATAAACCACAAAAAAAAAAAAAGACAATCATTTCAATTTCATAGCATAGCAGTACACATGCTATCACTGATATCACTTCACAGGTTCTACTTCACGGTTTATTAGGCAATCATTTTAAAAAGGCACCATTAACCACTTGGGTGTAACTGCAATTTCTGGATGAGCACTTTACTGCAGCAGGGAAATTTAAACCAGCACCACTCAACATGTAAATGACTACATCCACTCAAACGCTAGAGGCACATAGCTCACCCACATCTTCTGAATGTTCAGGAAAATGAGCAAAAAGGGGAGAAAACATAATTACTGGGTAGAGAAAACACTACTACATCTCTGCTTGCACACTAATTGGTAAAAAGGAGGTTTACAATAATTGCAGTTGTGTTTTTCACCGATCACCTATGAATCACAGTGTGTAATTATTGAAGATTGTATAGATTCACTTTATATCATATATTTTACTAAGTCTATAAGGTAAATTAATGGGTTCTGTTTTCTGTCTGCTTTTTTTTTTTTCAGAGCAAAAGAGGCGGATCAGCTGAAGCAGGACCTGCAGGAAGCAAGGGATTCAGAGCGCAGGGCAAAGAACAAGCTGCTGGAGATTACCAGCAAGGCTATCTACACGGTAATAGAATGGGGGCATGTCAGACTTCCCTGTACAGACATGTGCCACATATAAGTATGTAGAG
Source organism: Cyprinodon variegatus (assembly GCF_000732505.1). Classification (NCBI taxonomy): domain Eukaryota; kingdom Metazoa; phylum Chordata; class Actinopteri; order Cyprinodontiformes; family Cyprinodontidae; genus Cyprinodon; species Cyprinodon variegatus. The sequence continues at coordinate 486,958 of NW_015150633.1, read as the reverse complement.
TCTAAGTAATGTGTCACTATCACACAAAAAGGTTTAAAAATGTCCCTATGCTGTGTAACATAAACACTGCAAGTGGCAACAAGGTGTTTCACACCTGACTTCTTTTGGTACTAAATGACACCATTTTTTCAGAGACTTACTGATAGTATATCAGTTGGCATCTAAGTAATGTTTTGGAGTCATGGTAACTCTCATGTATTTTACTTGTTTTCTGCTGTAAGAAAATGTTACATAATTCCAATATTTCATATCCACAATCTGGAGATCCCTAAGAGTCTTACATTTCATCATGGGAGATATTAATATTTTAAGGGTTAAATGTCCCAAATTTTTATCAGAACCAAATTTAAATACACTTGAGACTTTTAATGTTCATTTACACGGCTCCTTTAAGTACTCATTGTGTCATAGTTTAATTACAACATTACAAAAATGCTTTGTTTTTAAGGTAAAGAATAGAAGATGGAATGGACAAGATAGCAAAGTGTGGGAAGACAATGGGATGCAAAAGGCTAACTGGTTTGCTTAAACACCTGACAATGAAATAATTAGGATAAATACTCTAAATCGTCAAGAAATTAAAATTCCTAAATATCTGCTCATTTAGCTTCTTATGCTACATATACTAGTTTACCCTTTGTTCTGTTTAAAATATGAAGCAAACGTTGAAAAACAGGCGACATAAAGTACATTAAGACAAAAATCAACCTCTAGGCTCTGAAAGTTGAGCCATTGTTTAACAAATATTAAGGCTTTGAAATGATTGTCTTGGTTCTGACTACAACAACACTTAAAAGTGCAACTAAACTCCTGCAGATAGCTCGATCCAAAGGGGTCAGCAAAGCAGTTGTTGTAGATGTAGGCAGGAGCGATCTTATGCAGCAGTCAGTCTCACATCAGACTTGGAGAAGTCTGAGACTGAAAACACTGATTGTTGCATACCTGTTTTCTCAAGTTTATGCTCCTTTTATGAAGGATTTTTCTTTTTTTTTTTTAAATCCCCAGAGGTTCTAGAGGAGTTCCTACAGGAGAACTAGTCTTCTCTATTGTTTAGCTTCTTTAAGTCATTTGCTCTGTTGCGCTGTTACTCCACCAGATGATGGTAAAAGAAATCTATCCCCAACAGACTTATTGAAAGATATACAGTAATGTTTTTACGGCTTATTTGTATTTTTTTTTACATTTTCATGTAAGCGTGTTCAGTTCTACAGTATTTCTCCTAAAACCGTTTAGTGTTGTTGAACAGTGGCGATAACTGCTGATTTTTCTTTTCAGTCTAAATGGGAGTCATCATAGCCCCGTGTTCGGGTATGGATACAACTCACTCAGAGCCTTGCCTCCATAGTTGAAGCATTCTGTCCAGCCGCTTCAGCGTTGTAAAGGCTAAGCCTTCTTCTGTTCCTCTATTTTTACCCCCTCTATTACCAGGGGGTGTTTACTCTCCATTCTTTCGTATTTCTAAGCTAAGTTAGATGTCACTTCCTGACCACACCTGTGCTTCCCTAATGCTCACCTCCTGCTACTTAAAGGGATAGTTCGGGATTTTTGACATGAATCTGTATGGCATCCCCATCACCAGTGTCATGCAATCACACTGACTTACCCCTGGCAGCATCCTGTGAGCAGAGTTCTCGTCCAGCTTTGGTCAAGCCGAAAGTAGTCCGGCAGGTTTGCTAGACCCAGCGAAATAAAACGTTTCTCTTCCCAAAACATTATGTGTTCAAAAGAGCGATATTTTTGCATCCCAAAAACATTGTAGTGGAAAAAGTCACACGTCGTTATCACTTGGTCCTATTTTTTCTCTGTTCGTATCAGTGCGCGCAACACCATGACCTGACAGCTAGGGCCTACTAACCTGACAACAGCCTGATGCATGTCTCGCTCCGCCTAGCTCCTAGCTAGGCGGAGCGAGACATGTTTTCATATGGTTATGTTTTCATATGGGGCGAGTTACACTCTAAAGAAACGAAAAAACGTAACATAACACAGCAAGATGGGTTGTAGTTTTAATCCCAAGCTGTTTTCAGTAGGGAGTTCATGTTCTCAACTAATTGACAACCTGCAGTGTTTTTTTCTTTTTTTTCCCAACATACCGAACCCTACTTGTTGGTGCTTCTGAATCCGCTATAGGATTGAGCTGTTCTTTTTCCCTGTTGTCTGTCACTGTATTGACCCGTGTAATGTACTGGAAATCTTTACTGGCCTTCTCCCACCTTTCAACAAACGACATCATGACTACGCCCCAGCAGCCCTTCAACTCCGAGCAAAACTAATCAGGTTTGGAAATGGAATAAATGTCTGAGGCAAATGCAGACTGATGACTTTTTGTTAAAGCAGAGATATTGTTGTCATGCCTCTGCTTTTCACTATTTGGCTTCATGAAAGCATGCATGTTACAAGATAAACACACACTGACAGGGGCTGAGGTAACCCGTAAAAGCCAAACTAAACTGGTGATACTTGCATAAGACTAGGCTGCAGATAAGTCCGCCCACGCAAGAGCTCCCAACATGTTAACAACCCACATAACACAGTCATCTGCCTTTACATGTGCGCACACAGAAAAGATAGCAAAGGGATACAGATTCTGTTTACATTCTACATTACTATGTATTTTATTATGTAAGGAAAAGTTTGCACACATGATATTTCACATTTATATTTCTATAATGCTAGTGAACCACAACCGCAGTTGGACCATATCTGTCTGTATATATTTAGATTGAAGAATGCTGAGTGCATTGGTAGCAAATTTACACTTTAAGTCCATTTCTTATAGCTCGTCACACTATTGCGTATTACCCAAAGATCAACTGCATTAGATAAAAATAAAAATAAAAAATGCTCCTGTCTGGCCTTACTTTGCATTTAATGCTGTCAGACATATACATATATGTTTTGTTTTATTTTGTTCCATATTTCAGTCAGGCTGCAAGTTTTTTTTTTTTAACATATACAAACATTGGACATATTTGTGTAACATTGTTTACACATAATTTAAAGGACATCAATGTAAACTGCAGCAATTAACCAATATTATGAAACTTAAATTGAGTAACAGAAGATCCTTTACTTTGGAATATTCACTCACCGCCACTAAATCGGATACTTATCTTTTGTTTTTAAAAGCATTTGCCATCTGAACGTTCATAGGTCATATTTCTGACTTTTATGTCACTGCCAGGGCTCCCACAACAAATCCACTAATCTCCTTGCAAACAGCTGTCGTTAATGTGGTCATGATACCGTACACTGCCGTTACTCAGGAATTTGATGATAACACTGGGTCAACATTACACACCATTACATTTTCTCTGTGTTTTTCAACAAAGCTTTATTCAATATTCCTAGTGACAGTCACGTTCATCATGGCTAAAACAGTGTACCACTGTGTGACTTCTACATTCTTCCTCTGTGTTTGCTGATCACTTCAACTCAGGCTGCAGTCTGATAGCGACTGTGTTTAATTAGTAGTATTAAGACCAGGATAAAAAGATCGGATATGAGAAAAAAACTAGAATTGAGATTCAAGATGTGGGGGTGTGAATGAATCCTTGGAAAGGGAGTGCTTCCAAAATATGACGCATGTTTAAAAAATAAGGCTAGACATGGTGTGCTTCAGAATCCTCATTGTTTTCTGCAGGTTTGGACCAGTGTGACACATTTTGTAAGTCATCAGCATATGTGGCCAAATAGAAGGCAGCATAACAGCAGCTTTAATCAGTCCATTCCAGGATGTAATATAAAAATTCATTTCAGTTGTGTTTGTATTTCAGGGCATTTAAATTGATAATTTATGTGGTCTTCTTCCACTTTTAATTTTTTTTCTGGTGTTATTTTTTATCTTTCAGTTAATTTCCATCTTTTTTCACTTTCTTATTTATCAGAAGACCATCTTTGATTTCTTTTGTCTTTTAGTCACCTGGACTTCCATCTGACAGCGTCCCTCAAGACCTGAACTTCAGCAGAGAAAACCTCAGTTTTGATTTCAAAGACACCGACATGAAACGTTTGTCCATGGAGATTGAAAAGGAGAAGTGAGTTGCTCATCCATTGGGGAAGCTTAGTCGACCCCCTTTGGACTATTCAGCTCCGTGTTTGAATTTGATTGACTGCTTTGAAGGAAAGAAAAACTAACTAGTGAAAGGAAATCATTTTATCTAAATGTTTTCAAATGATATGAACAGGTACGGGGGTAAACCATGAGGAACTTTTTAGTTTTAAATATACAGTTTTTGATTATAGAGTTTAGTTGATGTTTAGCGTCACCTCTGTGTCTAATTATGGAGCCTACAATTAGTTCATATATCAAAATAAGCTTTACGGGGAAATAAAGCCGCATGCAAAATCATTTAGACAGCAATTAATCTGGTTGTGCTCATAGATAAGTTTGTTAGGTCATCTTTAAACACCTGGTTGGAAAATTTACAATTTTAGGGCATAGATTGCAAACAAATGAATGATTTCTAATAAAAAAAAAATTACTGATGTTACCTATATTCTTATTGAAAAGGGCCTTCATAATTTAGATGTTGTGGAATAATTATCATTCTATGCATGAAAATTCTGCAATTATTAACAATTATTTTGTAGATTTTTTGCAGAATTAAAATGTGAAATTAAAACTTTTCCACTTGAGGAGTTCTGGATAGAGCATATTGACAGAAGAAAAAGTTTTACCTTAAATGCTAACTGTTTATAGATTTTTTTCCAATATTTGTATAATTGTTGTAGAGTGCTCTGTCAATTAAAGGCACATTTTAGAGTGTCTATACTCTAGTTAGAATTGAATCATTGCTAAATGAGTTGACGATTATTTCAATAGCTGATTATTACGATTAATCTAATTAATTATTTCAGCTCTAACTTATAAAAAAAACAAAACATATTAATATCTACAATATGACTGCTTGAATAAAGTCTTTTTATCTTTAAGCTCAAGTTCATTCATACGGTTGGTGGATTCAGGGTTACTTTTATTAAACAAAGAGTTTTATTTCTAATAGAAAATAAGACTCCTAAGAGATAATATGTTTTTGTAAAAGGAGATACAAATTTCAAAGCTTTTCTTTTTAATTCTTATAAACATTTAATGAGATGCCCTATTTACTCCATCAGAAGAATCAGTAGAATTAATTAGATGCCATTCTATCAATCATACATTAATTGCAAACCAGCATTTTTTGTGTTTCTAAATTTCTATGACGAGCTCCATCTTTTAGGTTTGAAGGCCTTCTTGCAAAAACTCGGACCTTTAGGTGCCTCCATAGATTATTTACTAAAATTCAGATCATTACTTTGAGTGAGCCTATAAAGCTAAATTTCGATATAAATATAAATATATTTGGACATATGTAAGAACAGTTGTTTGCAGTATTGGCACTGAACAAACTACAGCTGTGATTAGAACACATGTTTTAATATATATTCCCCTTACTTGGTTATAACACATAAAGTAAAAAGTCATTATTTGAAATCAAGTGTCTTTCAATCATTCTGATTATTGTTGCTTTGTTTTACAGTTGATTTTTAAGATTTTGTGCTTTTTTTTTTCTTTTTTTTTCAGAGTTGAGTATATGGAGAAAAGCAAACACTTGCAAGAGCAGCTGAATGAGTTGAAGACAGAAATTGAGAGTCTAAAGCTGAAAGAGAGAGAGACTCCTCTGGACATCATCCACAACCAGAACACAGAGCAGGGAACCAGCAAGCACAGCAACTTTAAAAAGGTCAGTCATTACTAGCAGTAACTACAACATGTACCAGGATATTTATGACCATTATATTTAACACACTTGAACACTGGAATGTTAGACAAATATGAGATATTGCAGCCAAACGAGTATTTTTCATAGCATTTGTCTGAAGTTTCAGATATTGTTAATAAAATATATACTTAAAGATATTTGTTAGGGCCAAAAACACGTTTCTGAGGAGGTCTATTTGGGTTTTTACCACTCAGAAACCACATGTCTCTGGCAGGATTTGATAGAAAAGCTGAAATTTATCATGGTTGAAATGTTAATTTGCTTTCATTCGTAAAAATAAAAACGGCTTCTACATTCAAGTTGACAGCAGTTTGTCTGTTTAGGTAGTTACATCTTCTCCCATGCCTGCTTGTCACTGTCAGATCGAGCTCAAAGTAGGGGCTTTTGAGTAAGAACAGCACAATACATCTTCATCACAATATCAGCTTTGCAGAAGTAGTATTAATACGCTTTGTATGTCAACAATTTATTTTCAAAATCCCAAATTTTAGTTATACAAATTAGTTTTTATTTATCAGTTAACTGTATAAGCAGGCATATATGCTAGCTAAATGGATTTAGAAAAGTATACATTCATTGTTAGAATAACTGTTGCAACATAACAATTCAATACTATAACAAATATTCGTCATACCATTTATGGAACGATATCTATTAGCCAATTGAAAAACCTAGATTTTATTTATTTTCCTATACATTGTGTTATAAAAAAAATTTGAGTCAGTTTGTAACAGATGAGCACAAAGAAAATCCTGCTGTTGAGTCATCTGCAACCATTTTTTTTGTAATATCTATTTAATAAAGTCATAGGTTTGCTGTTGTTGGATTTGCAGAGAGCTCGATTTGGCATTGAATTATGTGCCCATTTAAGCTATCTGTGAACATTTCTAATGCATTGGAAATTGCTTATTTTTTCATTTGTATTTTGCATTGATTAAATTAAGCCAATTTTTTTAGCCACCAACATCATGCATCCCTTTGCAGAAATGAATCCCAGTTTTAGAATAGGAAATACCAACTCTGAAAATGCTCTGCTAGTAAAGCAAAATTTATTGAGGTGTTAAAAAAATGTCAACAAGAGGATTTTATGTTATATTTTCTTTGTTGTTTTTTTCCTGTTCTTCTCTCCCTTTTCACTTTTCACCTAACCTCTCTCGCTTTCTTGTTTTCTTCTTTTCCTTTTCATGGCAGTTCTCGCATCGGTTGCATTTGAAATATTCCCGAAATAACTTAAAAAAAGTGGAGCTATATAGAGAAAGCAGATAAAGCACATCTGTTAAGCTTCTCTTTGGCACAAAGAAACTGATTAAAAGTGCAAGACTGGCAGATGAGACACATTTAAAAACAATAACAGAAAATGTTGCCAAGTTTCGAAAACAGGACTTATTCTTTGTTAAACTAATTTTATTAAGTGAAAGCTGTGATTTTTCTTCTGTATTTACTCAAACACGCATGTTTGAACATGTAAATCTCTCACTGATCAGCTCATGAGCAGGAAATAATAATATTGACAAACAAATGCAGCATACATCTACAGTACAGAGGAAGTACTGGTTTGTGATATAGCGATGCTTAAAATGTCCAACAAACAGATTTTTGAACCTAAATAACTGTGCAAAACTTTGTGAATAATAACTAGAAGAGTTTAATGATGACATCTGTTGCTAATGCTTGGTTTATTATGCCAGCTAAATAACCTGATAGATTTCGAACCATCTCATCAATAGTCAAGTCTTGTGCAACAGTCCAGAATATCAAAGCAGGGAATCTATTCGCCGACCATCATCTCATAACGTTCTTAATTTGGTTCCCTGTTCATTCCTCAGGCTGCTCAGTGATTGGTAGACATTTGTTATCTTAAAATCTGAACTCTAAGAGTTCTCAATGATTTCCAGTAGGAACTATAATCAAATGAAAACCTTTAGAGAGCTGAGGTGAGAGGTGGTGCTTAATTTTCTAATTGTTTCCATTCTTTTTTTGAACCCCCTTTATCTCCCTCTCTAACACCAGTCTAATTTGGATAAAGCATTCTTACTGAATACTTGAGTTATGTTCCCAGCAAACAGTGTAGTAGATCACATTCTCTGCTTTGTTTCTGGGTGTTAAATATACTTGTTAACAGAGTGCTAATTGATTTCAACTTGGTCTTTAGTCATCTGGATTGATAGGGGGACCTCTGACACAAAGGAGGAGAAAAAGCTAAGTGAAGTGCTACTTTAATAGAACCAGTTTCGGTCAGCATCCATCTTGTTTGAGATGGCAGGGGCACGCTCCACCATGGTGACAAACAAGGAGAAGGAAAATAGAGGGGGAAAAAAGCTATGGATCAATCCAAAGGGTTTTGTTGACATCTATCTCCTCCGTCCACCAACAGAACATCCCAATGATTGGGGACTCTCTTTTACTGCGCTAATGTACAGATGTTTCAACAAAGACAGATGTTTAGGGGGATAGGGAAATCCATATGATCATTAAACACAGATTTGGCTTATAAAACACCTGCTATGCGGCTCTGGTTGTTGTTGCTTTTATTGAGATATCCCAAACAATAGCCTATAAATGGAAACATCCAATCCACAGTGAGAACTACACAATCATTTTAAAAGACCTCTTTGTGAACAGGTAATGCAGTCCAGCTGCTTACTTTCCACACTCTGATTTATAATCTACTCCGTTGTCCTTTCAAACAGTAGGGGTCATTTGGCTGAATTTGAAGAAGCTGATATATTCTTATACCTGCAGCTTAATTTCTTTTTCTTCACTTCTTTCTTAAATAGTTTTGACTGGAAGACTGGTTTGCAATTTTTAATTTCAAAAAAGTCTTTATTTTGGCCATGCAGGAAGCTCTGCAAAAGATCTGCAGTGGTTTGTTTCTGGCTGCGGTTTCCACAGAAGCTCTCCATGTCTAAACACCTAGAACATGCCATGACTGACCCTAATGAACGATAGAAAAATATCAGCCTCAATTTAGTCATAGCTAGGAAAGTTTACGTATATTACATATTTAAATGGCAAGGAAATTTAAAGTGATGTACGAACATATGGAGAAAAAAAAAGACAAATAAATTACATTGCAGTGGCATAGAGTATAAAGAGATAAAAAGTGATTCATTGAAATAAAATTATCATATGTAAAATAAAATATATTTTTCCAAACAAAGTTGAAAAGTTAAAAAAAACAAACCACTGGACTTTGTTTTCCAACTTTGAAGACGTTCTCATCCAGGAAGCGTTTTCGATTCCAAATTTCTGCATTGGCTTGAAGCTCCAAACTTTACAGAGTAGCTCAACAAAGCCTTGTTATTGCTTAGAAAACAAGAAATTGAACCGAAGGAACAGGTCCAACCCTTAGTAATGGGGAGTCATTGAGACTTTGTTAGCTTGCAATACCCGATACTGGCATATGCCTCTGAAAAGGGAGAATCTTCACTAGCAATAAAATATATACATTAAAAAAATTAGAATTTTACCCTGTTATGAGCTTAATCCAAATTAGATCTTTTTGGGTGTATGAAGTAGCATATGGTCAGAGGGGGAAGAAAAAAGCTTGAACAGTAAAGAACACCTTGCCTTCAGTGAAGCATGGAGGTGTCTCAGTAATGCTGTGGGGCTGCTTTGGTTCCTCTGGAAGCATCTTGGATGTAGAGCACCAGAGTCGGTTAGTTGTCTTTAAAATCATAAGAGAAAATGTCATTTTGGAAGAAGCTAAAGCTTTAAATGTCATTAAACACCAGGAACACAACAGCAAAGATAATGTGAAACGGAACAAACTGTTTTAGGGGAAAGAATCAGAACCAGCAGTAACCCTAGGTAAGCTTTTTCTGTGTCCACACTGCTTCTCCCTTCAAGATGATTAATGAACGTTCCCTTAATACGGATCAGTGCTCCTATTCCTTTCTCCTGGTCACGGTTTCTGCTCTGCCTGTGCTGGACTCTTTTAAAAAGCTCATTTACAACAACCACACTTCAAAGGGAAGCCTCAAGAGAGAAAACACTTTTTTTTCTTCTTTTTTTTTGCATAATCTGTAAAATCACAAAGTGCCAAACCACATGTGGTAAATGGCAGATGCAGTAAGTCTTTTTTATTTTCAAAGAATACAAACTTGCAATCAGTCATTCACAGATTATATTTGTAGACACCAAATAGAGAAATTAATCTGTGTGCAGCTATGTTTGATTATTAAACAAATGTGAGGTCAAGGATTTACATTTTCTAGTAATATTCAGTCTGGCTCTCTGCAGGAACAATCTATTTTTTTAGATTTTGCTCAGTGAATCCAACCGCTTACTTTCTTCTTTATCCAACTGGATTTGCTTATAACCCCCATCGACATTTCCCTGAAATAACCCAGATTTCCCAAACTGTCCTCCTCCATCCCCAGTAGTCTAATAAAAACCTTGGCCAACACTTAAATCCTGTTAGCAAACATCTTTTTCCAGGGCGGAAACCGACTCTCTCTACTCTCTGTTGCCTAAGATGAGTCAGCATTTATCTGCTGCAAATGGTTGAATTGAATTGATGAAAACATCTGTTCAACCAAGGCAGAGTAGAAATCAAACTTAGTTTAGGTTTTTGTTTTTTGTTTTGCCCTAAAATTCAAAGAGAGGAAAAAGTGGAAATTCATGCCACGCTATACAGTTAAATGTATTTATTTGTTTTAAGTTTAGAAAAGTTAAATATGTATACATTGTGTTTTATAGCATAACAATAATTCCTGACTTAGCTGGACCAATATCTGATGCTGGTGCATTAGTGTCTGTGATGTTTAATGTGTGCCTCAGCAAGCCATGAACATCACTGTCTGTGTAATGAACCTCAGCTTCAACAAGTCTTATTTTTACCCTTTATAATTATGTCAGCCGTGAGAGAGAGACTGCCTCAGATATTCCCTGACAATTACAGTGGAGAGCTGAGCAGGGCAGCTGAAGCATCCGTCTCCAGAAATGATAACATTCATAGCAAAGTGCAAATTTTTCTAAAGCAGGACGAGTTTAGCCTGCAGAGAATGACCTAAAACAGCATTACTGTGTTTGTTTGGCACTTCAGCAAACTGCTCCCAGTAAAACAATCTCAACAGTTTGCAAATTAATTTATATACCAGTTTTTTTTTTGTCATGAATGGACAATGGATGCAAATAAAAAAAGAACAATAGGTACCAAACAATGCAGGTTTTCATCAAAATCCAGTGTTAAAAAAAGAGAAAAAAACAAGCTTAAAAATCAAACCAGAAAAGCATCAACCTTGTTTTCCTGCACAGTGAACTCAAGTCACCAGATGTCATATTATCAGATCATATGGACACATTGTTAATGGGAAAATGCATTGTATTAAAGGAGAGCTGATAAAATTAGACCCTGAGGGGGTTTGATTGTATGTCGCAAAACTATTCTGGCATGCAACCTTCTTTCACCGATTCTATTTCATTTTCAACCAATCACAGAGACTTTGGGAAATACAGCGTCCCTGAAGCAAGCGGTTCTGCTTTACCCGTTTGTCTCATATTATGACTTTGATGGTTCATGGACACTAATGAAAGGATGTAACGAGTACTGACAAGTATAATTATCAGACCTTAAACTGATGGCCATGTTCCATTTTGATGTTTTTTAATCGATTCCCTTGCATTTTCACCTCTCACGTCTTCTTCTGCTGTTTTGCTTCAGTTATTTTACATGCAGTCATACAGTGGTAATGCAAGTATACTTTTAACATTCTACTATGTGCATTTTGTAGAACAGAAAAAAAGTTCATCATGTTGTCATTTACATGACTTGAATTATGTGTACATTTTTAGTCACGCTGGGGCTAACTGGGTTAAATTGTCTCTGTCTCCCTGATGATTGTTGCTGGCCATCATTACATATGACTGTTTAACAGCATGATATAGAGTTGGTACATTTTTGTATTTTTGGGTTAAATTAAGGGATTTAAAAAAAACTTCTGATAATTGGATAAATCCACTTTTTTTGGTTGTTGTACTCACTTTTTTACTTTAGTAATTAACGATTATGTTCCATAAAATAGGTAAAAAAAAATTAACCCTACAATTCCTGAAAGAGCAGCAAAACATAAAGAATAACAGGCTTTAATATGACATGTTAGAAGGTTAAGCTATGCTTAAGAAATGAATTTACTTTAGGGCTTTTAAACTTAAGTAGTGTAAAAGCAATTCAAATTTGAAGTTTACAGGAAAAATGTTTGTAATTTGATTTAGAGACTTACAAGATGCTTTAGAGCAAAAGCAAAGGAGTAACAGGAAAAAAAGTACAGAATAAGATAAACATAATAGGTTGTACGTTGCATGCGCAGGTTGTGCTTTACAAATATTTTATACCCTGCTCTTCATTATAATTTATCTGAGAGCAGAATGGGGCCGATGACTTTTAATGCTCTTTGACAAAACCCCTAAAGTCTAGCCTTCTCCTGACAGCAGTACCGCCATGGGCTCTGCAGTCTGTAATTAAATTTCTAATGGGATGACCTTAAAGATCCTTCAAGTTTGGTTCTTCTACTTTTTTTCTGAAGTGATGAACCTTTTTACATTCTTTCTTTAATGTTTCGGAAGAACATTTGACGTAAGCACCATATCCAGGGTGTGAAATAAAGGAAAAAAACGCAGCGTTTGATCCTTGAATCGTCACAGTTTGAGAAATGTGAATAGTGGAACACTTCCAAACCCTGACACCACTGCAGACTGCCATGACGCAGCCCATGAAAAGAAGCGCTGCCAGGATGCCACAGCTTCCTGCCTTATGCACACTCCAAAGGGCCTGTTGACAGCTGGAACATTATGAAAACCAGGTTTAAGTAATAATTTTATATCCTTGAGGGTTTATTTACCATTCAGTTGCAGTTTTTTTATGCTTCTCTGTGGACTGCGTCACATTGCATTTACTGGGAGTAAAGGCTTTGAAAAAGTATTTATATCCCCTGAACTTTTTCCAATTTTGCTACATTACCCCCTCAAACTTTGCTTAGTTTTATTTGGACATTACATGTATATGATGGATAATTACATAGTGGTGCCAAACGCTTAAAAAAATACAGGGTTTTAAATTTTGTTTTGCAGAGTATGTTGCATAGAACCCAGAGCCAGTGTGTTAAAACTTTTTCAACTACAATATCAGCCGCCAGTTTTTGGGGTGTGTCTCTGGGAGATTTTCACACACTTTGAAAGAAGAACAGCAGGAGCAGTGCAAACATAAAGGCCAGAACACATTGAATCTGATTTTGAATCCGATCTGTTCCAATCTGATTTTACGCAAGGCGGCTTGCGTAGCTGCGACTGAGATAGACCCCTGGTCTATTTTAGTTTGACTACGCAGCAATTCGGCGGCAATTTCATGGATGTGACAGGAAGAGAGATGCAGTTACAAAGTAAAACACATCAGCTTTGGGGGGAAATGCACAATAAAATTGCACTGGGAAATAGTACGTTTTGGAGTCGCGTAGAGCATGTATAGTAAGCAGGACAGACTTGTGCAAAAACAAAAAAGAATACTTTAGATATAGATCACATTATGTTTCTAAGAATTCCTGATTCCTGCCCCTTTTCTGGACAGGTTTTGATAGGAGCTGTCCCAGATTTGTTTACAAATAAATCAAGAGTTTTACACATCATCAGTCTGGCTCACCTGTTTACAAATCTTGAGCTCTTGTCGATCTTTCCATCAGCCTATATATCAGCTTCCATAATGTGTTCAGGGCTAAACCATGTTAGGAAAATATGATGCCAATACTGTTAGAGATAGATGCACTTTTTACTCTAATCTCTTTCTCGTCCATCAATAGAAGGTTTCCAGCGTTTTGTCTGAGCTTTAGCATATTGGGCATCAAATTCCATCATATCCATCAACATGCAAAGCACTGATTCATGGCAGCTGGAGTGCATAGACTAAAGATCCTTAGTAGGATGTTAAAAGTATATTCCTGTTTCCAAAGACTGATAATTGCAATGAATTAATTCTGGGCTGTGTCTTACTTTTAAGTTTTGTATTTGCAAAAGTAAGTAACTGTATGCTTTTCTCTGTATGTTTACAGTTATGCAGTACTTTCTGTTAATGTGTAGAGTATAACACTCTGAGGAGTGTGTTTTTACAGTTACTGAGTATGGAAACTTCTGTGTGTTACTTCTTCTCCAGGCACAATGTGATTTCAGTTATTGCTCATTCATTCAAATGGCATGCATTATTTTTATCTCACTTTCCTAAACCATCCTATGGCTTTTTTTGTCGTTCACAGCTCACACTACAAAGCACCAAGTCAAGGGTGGCCTTTTTTGAAGAACTTTAAACTCTGTAACAAGGAGGACCTTCTCTGTTCTACATTCCTGACTGGACTACAAACCTCTTACTGTCTGAAAGAAAACAGCCAGCGAGCAGATTCCCACTGCGTTAAACTCATCAAGTTTAATGGGAAAATATCTAAAGAAGAAGTAAACTGACTTTGATGGACTTTTATAGAGGAGTTTTTGAAACATTTTCTTTGGAATTACTTTAAGTCAAATAATAGTTTGTCTCAGCTAAAGGAGAAGCCATATTGCTCCTTTTCCACTGTGAGTCTAATGAGATTGTATTTTGGAGTTTGGAATCGTTCATGTATAATGTCCAGTTGAAGTGACCTACATTATGAATGATGAGCTATTTAGTACAGCAGGGGAAATAAACCACTAACTTCATCTAAACCAACAGCTTTATATCCAGATCTACTAATCCATGTGGAGCGTTCTCACCGCGCCTCTGCTCTAACACTACAGAGTGGAAATATTATGTCCTGTTAGAATTTGTCTTCATTTAAAGTGAATATTTCAGCCTTAAAGCTACAGTGTGTAATTTTTAGCGACATCTAACGTTCAGACTGCAGACCGCAGCAACATGAACATCTCCCCCCCACCGCTTCCCCCCCCCCAACAGTACGGCGAGCGTTACGGGACAAAATGTCTTCCACGACGTCTGCATCACCTACCTTCTCAAGTGATGAGGTTTGTTTACATAGATAATTTTAATACTGCCATCTATTGTTCAGTACCGTCTCAGTTCATCTCTCTCAACTTGCCGTAGTTACTTTCGAGCGTAATGGGCGATCTCGCAATCGCTAGTTTGTTGGCTCTGCGCTGCCGTAGCGCAAAGATGTCTGCCTCCATGGCTGCGAGACCCACTCCTATGTAATTATAAATAACGAATTCTAAGGCAACGCACATATTAAGGTTAAGAGGCTGAGCTCGTAGATGATGATAAATAACATAGTTATGTATAATATATTACATTTCTGACTGTATATCCCTGTAATTATTACACACTGTAGCTTTAAGTTCAGGTCATTTCTCTGCCACATTAAATGGAAAGAGCCATTTATTAAATCGGTGGAGTTTATGATCCGTGGAGAATATTAAGCATGTACTAAACACTGAAATTCCTGCCTCCCTATGTGGGGTGAATGCAGATGACCTGTTACCTGTGAGGCCTTATTAACTATGTTTACATTGTGAATGAATTTTTGATAGATCAGGGAGTCTCTTCCCAAATAAATGAATCTGAGACCCTAACTACTGGATGGTTGTCTGAATATAAAATGTCTTTTTGTTTTTTTTGTGCAAATTTTGTTTGTAGAAAGAAAACCACTTTAATTAGCATATATTTTGAGTTAATGTGAATTTTTGAATAATTGCTCTTTCCTTTTGTAAGGCAAATATCTTGGGAAATATAAACCAAATGTGAAAAACATGAATTTTCTTACAGCTGCTTTTAAAAGGGATGATGAGCAGTATTGAAATGAAACCTATTTCACCTAATATGCATTTTTACTGAAAACCTATCAGATGTGTATGTTATCCATGTAAAATAAATAAACACATTTACTTTTGAGTTGATTTTTTATTCCTTTGAATACAATAGATCTTTGTGTTATTTTTATCCTATTCTGAATATCAGCCTTAAATTGCTGCTGCCTCTTCCTCCCATCCCAAGCAGACGCCCAAATACACCTATGAAATGAATCCAAAGTTACATAAGCTGCCTCCATCTTGTGTCGAATCACGTACCCTCTGCCTGAGTGACAAGGTTTTTGTGTTTATGCGGATGTGTGGGCGAACGGAGTATGTGGTGCACCCCCTGCATTGTGTCAGCATCTGTTGTGTTTCACAGCAGAATGCAAGTTCCGACTTGCAGCTTTAGGTGCCCTCAGACAGGCAGTGACTGAACATTTAAGGGGCTCCTCTGCTCCATGTCACCTTTGGCTTGAGCTGGAGAATGGCTGCTCCTCCCTGGGGTGTCAGATTTGTGACAGATTGGCATCTACAGGGACAGGTAGAACTCAGACTGCCCCTCCGTACTGTTCTGAGCGAGATGGAAAAGGGAAGGTGATATGGGGTATAGGGAAAAAAAAAAAAAGATCCCATCTTTGTCATTCATCCTCTCCAGGGATCATGGTTGACATCACACCTCCGTGCTGCGGTGAACACACCCACACACATATCCTGCAGAATAACCATCATTGTCAATTGGTTAAAATCTTTAAAAGGTTTGACCACAGAAACAAACACAAAGAACTGCTTAATAATGCAGCATCCAGATGTCAGTATTTTCCTTATTTAACTAAAAAAAAAACCACTGGTTTTCAAGTTTTAAATAAAAACGGTTTATAAAACAATTTCTACGTGTGATACAACCCTTTGATAAATTACGATTTATCATGAAAGTGTAAATCTTTTATTAAGTCTGACATATGTTCTTTCAAGATATTCATATGTTAAAAATGTGTAATGCCTTTATGTTAGAAATGGCATAAATTACTATGTTAACTGAAACTATATGCTCTGATAAAGAGGATCTGTTTATGAGTTCTACAACAGAGAAGCCATGAAACAAAATGTTCTGATTTCTGAAACTTTATTGGATCCATCGCTCTTACAACACCCCTGCTTCTCCCGATTAAGAAATAAAAGCTCCACAAATTTGGAAAATCCTTTTAATGATTCAAGCAATTTTTCGGTTCTACATTATCCCTTTTATTTCTAAAAATATAAATCAAGTAAGACAACAGGGCATTGCTCAAATATGATGGTCCCAACCGTGCAATGATGCTCCTAAATGCAGCAAAAATATAAAAAAGGCTTTCTTTAAACCAAAATAGGCTAATAAAGGAACAAAAACAGCTGTGTTAAGTGTTAATACTGACATGATAAGTGTTTTATGAACAGTGCCAGATGTGTAGCCGAAAAAAATATTCAGATAATAAAGCCCACGCAGCACCCAGCGACTGATGCTCCCTCACTGCAGGGACCTGAAGATCAAGAATGAGCTGTTATCTCCTCCTCCATAGTTCTGTGATCCTGCTAGTAGATTTATAACAATATGTTGACCCTCCTGCTGATCGCCCCTCAAAGCTTTCACTGACTCCTCCTATTAATGCTTTCATTACTCTAGTTATTCCTGTGGCTTTTGCTTGTTTTTCCTTCCGCTGATCTTTCCTTTAGAATGATTTATTATAACCCTTAGTGAAAAAGGAGCTTCTTAAGATCAAATTTTTGTTGTTTACCCTCCTTAGCAGAGGTGTCAAAAGTATTCATATTTATTACTCAAGTTATAACTATAAATCCAACTTTTTAAAAACACATTTGAGTCTCAAATTAAGCTTTTGACTCAAGAAAAAGTGTAAAAGAACAATTTTTGTAAAGTAAACTAATGCATGAAAAAATGTTAAGTAGAGATACTTTAAACCTTATACTGGTTACTGCATTACCTTATTAAAGGAACATTTTCTGGATGGTAATTTCCTTATACAAAATTCTTTAGTTTTATATCTAATGGAAACAGTGTCAAATTTAACATTGCATCATCTTGAAAAACTACTTATTTTAGTATGTGGCAAATAACAAGTTGGTGCAGCATCCAGTCCAACCACAAAGAAATTAAGTGTCTGCATTAAAACAAATAATTTTGATGGTTTTTGTTGTTATAAAATACAATTTGGACATCACGAATATTAGCTTAAATGAAACAAAACTAACAAGTCTATTTTGAAAATGTAAGGAGTAGAAATTAGAGATAATTGAAAAATGAAAGGAGTCGATGTAAAAAATAAATTCTAAAAAATATTTACCGTACTACAGTAAAGTATATATATAGCAAAAAATTCTACTTAAGCAAGGTAACAAAGTATTTGTACTTTGTTACTTGACACATCTGCTACTCAGTCACTGTCTGCTGAACAACTATTATTTCAGCAGTCTATGTCAGCAGTGTTAGCTTTAATATGGCCAGTATGCAAAATTCTATATGACCTTTGAGTTTAATAAATTATTCTGAATTTTGCACTTCAATAAGCTGGTAGATTTGGATTGAGATTTGTAGGAATATGAAAATGTTCAGAAAGGAGCACTTAACATATGCTAGTGATGTGGAAGGAAGGAAGGAAGGAAGGAAGGAAGGAAGGAAGGAAGGAAGGAAGGAAGGCTCTATAAACGATTGAAGAAGAAGGGCAATAGAATAAAATAAAAAAATAGTTGTGCCGTTTTCAGAAGATGCTGTGGCCACCCCATGAGGCCCCTGAGTGCCCTTTGGTGCCTGTGGGCACCACATTGGTGACTCTGATTTAGATTATATTTTTAGATTCGATTGAACTTATCAGGGCTTTCTAGTTAGTTATTTTTAAAAGATAATACTAATTACCAAACTAATACTTAATACGTTGTGCAAAAATATTCCCCTTTTCTCCATCCTGTAAACTTCCCAGCTTATCACTCTACAACTTTCCAGCTAAAACGTCTCATTTTTTATCCACTGTTTCCTCCCAGACATTTTTGAGCTCCATAAACTGAACCATTCATTATGAGTTTTATCTTCTCCAGCTATGGTGAAGTCTGCTATATCCTGGAGGGCTTATCGGCCGCTCCCTTAAATCTGCTCCTATGTGTTAATCTCTTCCCACCAGTACCTTCACTAAAGTAAGCCAGCCCAGAAATTCATTCATTTATTTATTGTTTGATATTCTCAATAAATACATCAGTATATCTCTAAATATATATGTTAGGTCAGGTTTTTATTTTATTCACTACATAGTTAAGAGAAGGCCTCAGTTATCTACAGGCTGCTTAGATATATAAAGGAAGACTTAACTGAGGATTTGTTGGGTTTGTTTCAGATTACAATCTTTTCTCAGAGGATATCTTGGCTGTCTTCACATTCACAGTCGATCCAAGGACAGTTTTGCTTGAGGAAGACTTTTCTTCTTTTCTTTGCTCTTCTATTTCCTACATGACCATCCAGGTTTCCCTGAATGCTTCCTGTTTTTGTCACCTTTCCTCTTTTTATCCTGTTCCTGACTTATGATGTACTTATGCTGCCTTTCCTAAATAATTTAAAAGTAGCTCATGAATCTTAATTATTTATTGCATAAAAATAAGCACTGTTTGCAGAAAGTTTTTAACAAAATAAAGAAGTTTTTGTTGACTTTTTAAAAGCTTTTAAACATGTAATGTTGAAATAAAAAGGTATAGTAAGAGCCTGAACTAGAAAAGTGGGTAAGATAATACCTTGATTTCACTCTGACCATACAGTACTGTACTTTCTGCCATGGAGAGTTCACATTGAGAAACATTTTTGTATTTCAGGATACACTATGTTTTAGTGTTGGAGAATGCCAGGAAGGTGGGAAAAATATTGGCTTATTTCATTTTAGTACTACATCCTGATATGTGGTGATTTTAAACAGGATTGAATTAAACAACATATCCAATGTTCACAATGGTAACAAGTGACTGAGTGTATGTATCCTTGGACTGATGACCTGAGTACCCCTCAACTCTCTCAATGAGATAAGTACCAGAAACCAGGAAATGTTATTAATTTGTCACCTACTGCTTTTTTTAGTATAGAGAGGCAAAGAGGTCTGATTACTTGCTAAATATTGAACCAAATTGGTAAGTTGGAGCCACTGATTAAGGTTAAACTTAGAATAAGTTCATTAGACAAAACTAAGGGTAGATGAGAAATAATTGTACTACATTAGCTTTAGAATAAGTTATTGAACTCTCATACAATTTTGGTTTTCCTCTCCAGCCTATTCAATGAGCAAAACAACAGGAATGCACATAGGGAACGCCACATTCAGTCAGTTAGCAGCATCACTTAGCGCCACACATTAGAAGTGCAGAACAAGATGCAGTCAACATATCACTGGATCTGAACCTTGGCAAAAATGATGAACTGGGTTGATGCGTCTGAACAGAAGAGATTTGAACCCACAACCCTCCAGTTGCAAGGCAAACTCTTGCATCTGATACCACTGTCATAAAACCAATTGATAGCCAAAGAAAAATTTAAATATGTCAATCAAGAGAGTGCCTCCACATTATTGGTTAAAATTCTTTTAAAAATGGACATATCTGTTTGTAGCCAGGAATTAGGAATGCATTTTATTTTATTTATGACAAATCTTTATTTGCCTTATAATCCTTTATGGTCATGCTTAAATATTTGATTTCTTATTTCACTGGAATCCCACATGAGGTGCCTTATTGATAATCATGTATTGACATTAACTCACATTTTTATAAATTTAGGTTTAATCCAGATGCTCTGGAAAAACTTAATATCTTACTAGTAACTAAGGAGGTTTCATCTTTCAGAAAAATAATGGTATCATCAGCGAATAGTGTTATTATCAGATGATAACAAAATACATCCAGTGGCTCAATATCTTTGCTATTCTTAAGAAAAGCAGCCAATAACTCTGTGGCTAAAATAAATAATGTCATGTTTGGCTTCAGGTGCCTAACCCACATGCAGAACACTCAGAGGCAGGATAAAAGCTCAAAGGTTTATTGAGAAGTTGGAATTGTTGGGATCTGGAGATCTGCCACCTGTCTCCAGCAGAGAGCGCTGTGGGTCTGCTGGGCTGGAGCCTCCAGAACACCTGAGGATCATCAGCCCATCAGGAGACCTCCTACATAAGCAGCAGCCAGACCTGTCTTCGACGCCGGAGTGTTGACCAGTTTTGGTTAGCGGAACCTGAGCCTCAGTTCACTTTGAGAATCTCTGACTGCTCAAGAGAGTAACTAGATTCTAACCTGCCTCTGTCTTCTCTGCTCACAGGAAAGCCCGACTGAAGTCTGTAGCTCTGGAGGAGCTTGCTTGAAACCTGCCTGCCTGCCCTAGGAAGCCAAACCTGAAGACTATCAGTCTGGATTCCCCTGCCAGCTCTCAAGGGAGAGCTAGGGTAGGACATCTACTCAAGGTCTGAACCTCACTAGCCAGAAGCTAGACGCTGCTGCTGCTTAGCTCTCTGCTGAACCCACAGTCTCTGGACCCAACCGGTTCCCCCTCTCCAACAATCTGTCGGAACTCTATCAAGGTACAAACCAGAATCAAACACCTGAAAATTCATCACCGCTGCCTGGCTAACCAAACCATCCAACTCTGCAGATTCTCAGTGATTCCAGTCCCGGACCAGTACCAGAACCTGCTCATTATTATTCTGTGTGCTTCTCACTCAATAAACTGTTAAACTTTTACCCCGTTTCCTGTGGTGTTCTGCATGTGGGTTTGAACACTAGTTCATGACAGGAATACAATGAATAAAAAGATCCTAAGGGGAACTCGTCTGGTCACGAGTGGATTCTGAAATGCAGACAGAGTAGTCAGATCCAGGACTGGTCACGAGTGGGTTCACTGCAGAGGGGGACAGAGGAGTTAGTGAAGGTCCAGGTAATTTGCAGGATGAGTGTATGCAGAGCTGTACCTGTTCTGGGGTTGAGCAGAGCGGCTGAGGGGGGGAACCTTGAGGGTCCAGAGGTTGTTGGCAGGCTGAGGGTTCGGCGGAGGCAGAGCTTGATTTGAGTGTTGGCAGATTACAGATTTTGAGTTTCCCTTCCAGTTTCTTCAGAGAGCGGCAGAGAGGAGAAAACAGATCAGGTTCAGGCTTTCAGGGAGTCAGAGGTTCAGACAGGCTGGTTGGCTCAGGCTTGCTAACCGTAACTGGCAAACACTCTGGCACTAGACAGACGTCCTCTGCCTCCTTAAATACTGATCTCCTGATGAGCAGACGAGCGACAGGTGGTGCAATCAGCTCCGGCTCCAGGAGATCTTGTACGCCCTCTGGTGGAGAAAGTGGACAGACCTCCAGATCCCAACAGTACCCCCCCTCAACGACCGCCTCCTGGCGGTCCAAAGGAAGTAGATTGCAGAGACTCACGGTATTCGTCGATTAGAGCAGGGTCCAGAATGAAGGATCCAGGGACCCAAGTGCGATCCTCCGGACCGTAGCCCTCCCAGTCGACCAGTTACTGCCAGCCACGGCCCCGGCGACGGGAGTCTACGATCCGGCAAACGGTGAAGGCAGGGTGACCATCAATGTCCCGGGCGGGTGGAGGGGAGTCGGACGGAGGGCACAAAGGGCTGGTCAGGACAGGTTTAATCTGGGAGACGTGGAATGTTGGATGGATCCGGAGTGAGGATGGCAGATGCAGGCGGACGGCAGACGGGTTGATGATTGACTCGATTTTATATGGACCGATGAACCTGGGAGAGAGTTTACGGGACATAGATTTGAGAGGGATGTCACGTGTGGAGAGCCAAACCTGTTGTCCGGTTGTGTAGGTGGGAGCAGGGTGTTGTTTGCGGTCAGCGAATCTCTTATTTTGGGCAGATGTCCAGTTCAGAGCAGATATGGTGTCTTTCCAGATTTTACGGCAACGGCGGATGTGATGCTGAACTGATGGAACAGAGATTTCCTTTTCGTCGGCGGGGAACAAGGGTGGCTGATATCCTAGGGAGATTTCGAAAGGGGACAAACCGGTTGCAGATGAAGTGTGAGAGTTGTGTGCGTATTCTACCCAGTGAAGATATTGGCTCCAGTAGATCGGGTTGGTTGAAGTGAAGCATCGGATCCCAACAAATAAAAAAGTAATAACCTAGACAAGTTCAAGTTTTGGTTGTTCCTTCAGACAGAGGTAGACTGAACTATAAATATATTTATACATTAAATTAATCACTTTTATAAACCTTTTACCTAAGCCAAAATACTCTAAGGATTTAATTGTAAAGGGGTGCTCTATAGAGTCAAAGCTTTGGGAAAAAAGGGCTTTATTTTAAATAAACAGATTTTAGTCAAGGACCAACCTAATATTGTTGTATATAGAACAATCCTTAATGAATCCTGATTGGTTTTCATGCACTATTTGTCCCAAATCAGTTTTAAATCTAGTGGAAAACATAAGGGTGAATAATTAGTGATCTACATTAAATAAAGTTATTGGCCTCAGATTGTCCATATATCTGTCTTTTCCTGATTTGGGTAGTAATGTAATTACTTCTTTTTTTTCATAGGTGGCATTAAATTATCTTAATACATTCTTTTAAGTTTTCCCAAAAAAACTTATGAACATTTAAAGTCAAACCATCTTGACCAGGTGATGTACCTGCTGACATGTGCTTTACAGCAACATCTAATTCTTCTATTTGTATTTCAGAGCTGCATGACATTTTGTATATGGAGTCAGTTCTAGGAAAGTTGTGTTTGATAATTTCCAAAAAGGATATTGAAGCTGAGTTCATAGAGAGAGCTGTCGGATTTCTCTGTCTCTGATCACAAAGAGACACAAAAGTTGAGGAAGTTTGAAAATTATATTTGAGCTTGTTGAGATCTTTTAAAAGGAGACTAAACCTAACTTTAGTTCATCTTATTTCTTCATAGAAAAAAAACTAAGACAGAGGAGAAATAAACCTTAGTCTCATTTTGGTATCACATATTTCTCATAGTTGTCTAAGAGAAACATTTTGGAGATCTAATTTCTGATTTGTGTGAGGTAACTACTGCGAAGTGTGCAAAGCAATAGTATGTAAACACACACACACACACACATATATATATATATATATTTTTTTTTTGGACACACCTTTTCATTCAAAGAGTTTTCTTTATTTTCATGACTGAAAATTGAAAATTCACTTGAATGCATACTGAATACTATGAATTAACACATGTGGAATTATATACTTTTTCAAAGTAGCCACCTTTTCCTATATATATATATATATATATATATATATATATATATATATATATATATATATATATATATATATATATATAGCAAGGACCACACTTCAAAAATATTAATTTCAAGATTTCTAGTTAGAAAGGGCTGAAGGGTAAATGGATGAATGAGCTTAATTCTGAAATCTGGGGGAAATCAGGAGGGGTTATTAAAATTAAGATTTAATGTTGGGTATCATCTTCAGGAAAATCAGCTCTGGTATTGTCCTGAGCCTGCATAGGACATCCCAAGTTGAACCTGCAACGAAAAGAGCAAAGCTTGATTATGATTTTTAGACGAAAATGGACGATTTCATGCAGCACTCATCTGACTGCCTGAACAACAAATCATGGTCATCCTCTGTTAAAATCTGAATCTTAAATTTTAATCAATGTCACTCTAATAAAGAACTTCGGCCATAGCCAAAAACGGATTGTATTTACAGTTAATGTTTGTTTTTTCCTAATAAATATTCAAATATTTGTTAAAAAAAAATACAAATAAAAATATCATCCATATGTGATGCATTTAAATATTTAAAACTGTGTGTTCCTGGTAACCAAGCCCTAAACCTAATGCTATTGCTGTTGTAACACTGTGTTTCTTCATTTGATTTATATTAAATAGAACTATACAAGCAGTGGAGCTTCAAATATAAAGCTCTAAAGATTTATTGTTGGTGTAATTCAATTCATTTTACTGATGCAGCATCAATTCACATCGTCTCAAGGCACTTTACAAAGTCAGTAAATCAAATCATAAGGACAGATGGGTTAGAATATTTCCTGTCGAAGGAAACCCAGCAGATTCCACTGAATCATTGAATTGCAGCATTCACTCCTTATGGTTGAGCATGTGGCCACAGTGGAACATTGCTTGCGATTTGTTGTTAGCTTCATGAACCCTTAAATGCTTTTGAAACTGAATTAGGCAATTCTCCCAAAACCGCTACACAACACACCAGCGTTTTCTCTGATCAAACAACTGATTTGTGTCACATGATAAAGATTAATCCATTTTAATGTATTTTTTTTCTCAAAGCCGTTGTTGCGTGAGCAGGATAAATGTGACTGTCATGGTCAGCCAGTGGTGTCAATAAAATTCTAAAGTTGACGAGGAGAACGAACATGAGCAGCGCTGGGTGACTAGCATTTGTGTTGTCATAGATTCTCAGTCATCAAGGTCATGGTCAAGCTTTACAAGTTCAGTTTAAAATTATAATAAATTCTCTTCAAAGCGGTTTGGTCTCTAATCCAAGAGGCTTCTTCAGTATTAAGCATTTGATTGATAAATGTTCCATGTACATTAAATGAGAGTCAGTCGATGCATTTTTAGATACAACAGTTTATCACTGTATTATTGGAGAACGACACTGGGCTCCTGAAGACTACTGCACAAAAAGCATCTTTAAATATTTTCCTTTTATCTATATTAATTTCAAGTTTCCTTTTTGATCTTTAATGATCAAAAGTAGGTAGATCAACAGCCCTGCTGGCTCCACAGTCTTTGGTTGTCTTTGCGGCAAAGAGCATGCATGTAGCAACAGTGGGAAGGAATTTTCTCCCTTAACCTTAAACATTCCTGTCCCAGATCTGAATTTGTAAATGCTAGCACCAGTATCAGTTTATATGTGCAATCAGTTTGGTGGAAACGTCAAACGCTACCCCAAACTCAACCACACTCAGTTTAGTCAGGGTAAAATTCTGTGTTCCTTTTATCTTCCCTGATAATCTGACAAAAAACACACACAAAAAAGAACATGCATGATCTTTGATGAAGATTTTATACATGCATTTGGATAAATAGGTGAGTTATGTTCAAAAGTCAAGCGTTGCCTACTCAGATGCAATGCTAGGGTCAAGGTTTATTTCCCTCTAAAAGATCTAGTCAGATCATGATAATTTGTTATATTGTGACATGAACTTACAAAACTTCTTCTTGTGCAGTAGCCCTTTTTCTGTCTCGTAAGTGAAGGGCTACTCTGATACACCAAAAAGGGCTTGACTACATGGACGCTCTGAATTATCTAGGGATTTCAATCTACTCTACAAAGAAAAGCAAAATGAGTCAAAACCATGATGTTCTAAAACATATATAAATATCAACAACACCTCAGGAGAAGAGAGAGAAAATAATATCCTCTGGCTCTATAAATAATCTAAAAAGCTCCTTAACAAATGTATTTGTTTCAGTTTAAATGTGTTAGGTAAAGTAAAAAAAAATATATATTAGAGGGATATTTTAGTTTCTTAATAAAATATTAAATTATTTTCAAAGTTTTCACACATCTTTTCTTGGAATATTGATAAATGCCTTTTGGCACCACATGTTTGGTGTTATGAAATGTTTCCAGGGCACGTTGTGCCGTAGTGAGGGATTAATAAAAAGGAACGCTTTCTTGTGCTGCTTCAGGTTACGGCTGTCTGTGTGAGTGAGAGATGTACTTTTACTCAGCAAATCCTCTCTAGTCCTTCCAGCCAATTAGCATCCTCCTCCATTCCAATTTGCAGATGTTTCTGTGCGAAATACCTGCAGAAAACTACCCTGATTGGGTTCATTGTGTTGCCTGGCACTAGACTGCTTCGGAATGAGTTTGGTTTTTAGGCTGAAATAAAATAATCATTAAGAAATCCCCCCTTTTCAAAACACCTGCTTGTTAGGCTCAAGATGAGCTTCTGGTTGCGTGTTTCAGTACCACTCTCCACTATTTGATTCACCACTGTGAATACATTTTCTTTTTTTACCATGAGATAAGAGAGAGCTTAGTTTTAATTGTCTCCACAGATTATGAATTACAATGGCAATATCTGTGCTGGCTCATCGTGATGTGGATCAGTCTTCAGTAATCATTCACTGGTCTCTCTTATTTGCTTTTATCCTTAACTTAAGGAGACAGTGCTTTCTTTATGTTTCCATATACACTGCTGGCTGTGGAGCAGATAATAAGTTTGATGAGTCAGATGAAACGACTGATATAACTATTTATGAGCTGTGAATTAATAAAGACTAGGATAGTATTTGTGGAAAGTGGAACATGAAGAGACAAGGGCCTTGGTACATATTAATGAAATATTGACACACATCATGAACTGCTCAACAAACCTTTAGGTTGCAATGAATCTGTTATTCCCAAAATTAGCTAATATTTGCCATTTCCTTACTGGAAAAAATAAATCAGAAAGGGTGGTCTAATTTGCCACCTTCTTTTCTGCCACCAATCTCCCTAAATTAACAACCACCCCCATGCATCACCACACCCATTGCTCCTGCAAAATCTGACAAGACACCATCTCTGCTGTCAATCAGCAGCACACAGAATAAAAGGATCATGGATAATGCACCCCAGGTCAACAGGTATGGCTCTCATCTCGATAACCATACCAGTTGAACAACTATTAACCTAGAAATCAACAGTGAAAGTTAATAGTGCAGCATGTGCAGATCTTGATCTTTTTTTTTTTTTTTTTACTTCTCGAGCACACTTCTGATAGCATTTTGCAGAGTGGTAGTATCTGGATAAACTAGTGACCATAATGTACAAATCTTGTACTAATGAAGTTGCCTGCACACATATTTTAATCCCCTAACTTATCTTAGTGTTAAAATATTTACTTGTTTTTCTCCCACACTGTTTATATTTGATCACTGCTGCACCTTATGAAATAGAAATGTTCATTTCACTGCTAAGCTGCTGCTCATTTACTGTCTGAAAGCTATACAAAATTAAATTTCATTTTGTATAATAAAAGTTGTCTAAGTGCAGGGGGTGACCCTGCATCCACTGTATGCATGCCAGCAGAAAGGCTGGTCGTTCAACTACACAAATAGAGACCTGTTCTTGTAGGGATCCAGGGAGAGAAATGTCCCTGGTCACTTTGCCTCAATGTTGCTGAAGAGGCTGTCAGAGTCATAGATGATAATGAGCAATACACTGTGCTCTGGTAATTCAATGCACATAATACATGTATATATTTGACACTAGGCCTAACTATAATTTCACTCTTACTTTAACATGGCGACTTTCTATTTATAAAAATCCCCCTCATCTGCTGCAGTTATATCTTATTGTATGTGTAGTCCAGCACACCATTAGCATTAAGAAATCCCATATCAAAAAAATTGAAAAAAGTTTTCCACCTGCTCTGAAGAGGAGCCTAATTCATGTTTCATGCAATGTTTTAGAATCCCTCTTTTATGCGTTTCACTTCTCTGTGTCCCCTTGTTTTCATATTACCAATCACATATCTATACTGTAGACTCTGTTTTTTTTTATCATTCTCTCCCAAAATCTTCATCTTAAATCATTTGCTTACTGATTAATCCTGATAATTGCTCTATTTTTAGATTCTCCATTTAGGTTGCACAGCTCTACTCCATATACAATGCAATGCGCAAAGATAGATTTGCTTAATAATTAAAGCATTGCATTTATTATAACCATGCTCTGCTGGTTGCATTCATGATTTATGTTCACATTCTGGATTCAAAAGACTTACCACATAGCCAATGCATAACAGAGGACTCCAACTATCCAGGAGAATGATGGGTGGCTGTTTGATTTAGAATCTCCATGCTGCCTAAATACGTCAGCGCTCCAATTAAAATCTACTCTGGTGCGAACAGAAAGAATTGACAAAGACTATATTGTGTTTTCCGAGTCAGGAGACTTGACCAAAGTGCTTTACATTATACTCAGTCTTTTATGGCCACACTCACACACTGATGGTGGCAACCTACATTGAAGCAACATTGAACAACTGCCCTGGGGCTCACTGACAGAAGCCCTCTGACCACCAACAGCAGGCAACACAGCTGAAGCGTCCTGCCCAGGCAAAGCCGGAGCTGGTTTGAACTGGCATCCCGTATACAGGATGCATACAGGATAAACTCCTGTATCCCACAACACTCCTGCATCTGGGCGACGGTCACCCAATCATAGGCATTCGCATTTTAGAAATTACATTTACTATAAATAGGCAACAATTTCAAAATTCTATATGAAATGCCAAAAGACAGCCATTTTTTTCTTCATCATTTGACCTCATGCCCGTGAACCCAGCCAATCTATCCCATATCCACCCACATCCATTTCACAGCCCATACTAAAATTATATCTGGTGTCGCCACTCAGTCTGTGTAACTTTTAAACCACAATATTATACAATATAGTTTGTAAGGTCTGCTGATTATGGTGGAGTTTTATAAAGTTTTATATTATTGTGTATAAGCTGCACATAAAAAAAGCAAAAAAATCATTGAACCCTCTCTGGCTTAATAATAAATTCCAGCAATATTTACAAAGGATAAAAATGTTCCCCAAACTCCCCCCTTTTATGTAAAGTATTGCATAGTCCGTTTTAACAGCCTTGAATATAGGCTTAGTAATACGTTTTAAGTCACAAAATATATTTTTCTTAGTAACAGATAAATAAATAAAAAATATGCAAAAAAGCTTTAAATGAGAAAATAATAAACGTACACAGTTTCCTTGCATTAGTGTGATTTAACTGAATCTGCAATTCCTTGGAGTTTTAGTGAAAGGAATTAGAAATGCAAATAAACTTTCTGAGTGTTTGCAGCTATGTGATACAGAAGCTATAACACAGAGACACTTTGAGAAAGTTATACCAGAGATTAAATTAGGGGGTTAAATGTGGCAAGAAAAATATCTTGCTGTATTATCGCAGTATTTCTGTGTGTCATCACAGCAGCCCAAACAATAATTGTCTTTTCAATCTAAGTCTTATTTTTATTTTAGGTGAATTTGAAAGTGATGAACTGGTCCTGGGCTTCTGTGGACTGATGTCTGTGGCATTGTTCATTCATGTCGCTGTCTAAATCTCTCTCTCATGCTTTCCCTCCAAACTGCTTTCCTTCTAACAGCCTACTGGCAGTCATCCCAGTATCTCTGGTTGAGCATCAGGGATTCACACTCACTCACTTGGCAAAGGCATTTACTCTCTGAGAAACTCATTCTCTGTTTCTTTAACAGCTCAAGAGACAACTCAAAACACTGTCAGGTCTAAGACTGCTCATGCCTACGCCCTATTTTTAGCCTGGAAGTAAACCAGTGCAACCCCCCCCCCCCCCCCCCCCCCAACTCCAATGCCAGATCTCAACTTGTGTGTGTAAAAAAAAAAAAACCTCCCCTTTTCTTCATTCCTGTCAGCTCAGTCTTTCTGTGATTCTTCTCCCTTCTTGCTATTCCACTTCTTTTCCCTCTTTGCTCTCTGCAGCCACCATAACAGACAATTAGACGCAACCCCCCCAAAACTTTACTTTTATGACTCACTCTGTCACAACCAAAAATACACAACATTAAATCACTATGTTGTGAAACTGTCTGAGTCTGTCTGGAGCGGTATAATTAGAAGCTCTTCATAGCCATCGCTCGACTCAGCAGTTGCTGTCAGTCGGCTTCTTGTTTTCTGCCATGGTCATGTCTTTGTCTGCTTGGTGAATCACATCAACACTGGTTCCTTTTCTCCTCTCTGTACGTTGTGGTTTGGTGACCTACTTGTTATTCAGAAAGTGTACCATTTTTCTGGCTTGTCACCTCTTTGCTACCCACAGATATCATTGATTTGCATAGATGTCTGTTTGATGCCACCAGCAAATCAGCACAAAGAACACATTATTCTGCCTGTGTGTGACTGCAGAGGCACCCATCTTTAAGCCTCATAGATCATACATCGTATTCTTTTTATAAGATATGCATTAAGAAAAAAAGTGACGATGTCAGTGTCTTTTTTTCATAAATATCTCGAATAAGACTTTGAATAAAAGATTTTCCCCAGTAGTATTAAAAATAGCAGAAGTATATCCTTGAATAAGTTCATGCTTGATGGAGGCTTTAGAGGCCTTCTAATGTCCTGATTTCTTTACATAGGCGTGTTGAAGCAGAGACACATCTTAGGTGCAGCACATTGGAACTTGAGGATAGGGGATTTTCTTTGCATTTTTTCCCCATAGAATTTAAAAATGGAAATGAGATGGGTTACCAAGCTAACTTAATTTGTGAGATTGTGTCTTACTATTATCAATAATTTTATTATGAATCGAAACAAAAAATCGAAACGTAAAAGAAAAAACAAAGCATTGTTTTATAATTTTTTTGGCAAGCCATGTTGCAGTACTCCAAGCGGTGACGTCATGGGGTTTGGTTGATGCTTCAGCGGAGCCGGTTGTCCGATTGGACCCCTAACTTGCCATACTCAAAAGTATGCCATTCTACATGGTCTCCACAACTGTTGTTTTGTTGGGTAGCAAGGTAGTCAGAACCCCGGCTCCAAAACTTATGTCTTCTCTCCTTCCTACAGCTCAAATCACCTCAAAATGAATGGCCTCAAAAACATAAGCAAAGTGATTAATATGCTTCAGTGTTGTTTCAGCTTCATCTTCCATCATACTAAATTTCGTAAGGGTTTTACAGTTGTAATGTATAGCTAGTTTTATCAGCATATTCAACTGCTAGCTGAAGCATTGACCAACAGCATCACTGTTTGGAGTACTGCAACATGGCGGTGCCTTGCCAAGAAATTATAAAACAATGCTTCGTTTTTTCTTTTACGGTTATATTTTTTTCACATTTGTAATATAATTATTGATAATATCAAGACATAATCTTGTGAATTAAGTTAGTCTGGTTGACCGTTTCATTTCCACTTTAACTAGATTTTCATTAGGTGATTAAAAGGATAATTTTAGCAGCTCTATTTTCTTTCTATAAAACCAGTCAAGAATATGCTTCCTTGTGTTTTTCAAGCCATCTTGCTAAAAAATTAAAAATACCTTGCTAGAGAGGCTATATCTTGCAACATGAATGTTTCTAAAATGTTGTTTTAGCACCAAAAACTTTGTATAAGTGTAACTTTGGTCTTTTGGCACTGTTTGAGCATTCATCAACAATAGCATGCTTTGTTGGCTGCTTAATCTGCATTTTCAATTTGGGTCATTCTCAGTTCCCTCTAACCTCACCAACCATTGGTATTGAACTTTATCTGTTTGTATTTACCTCACTCCTCAAGGCACACTATCTTGGATGGTTTAGATAATTCTCTGCTTCAACACACCTGATTCAGATTTTTGCAGCTCAGCAAAGCCTGTTATTCTGCTATAAACGGATATCAAGTGTGTGAAAACTGGGAAACATCTTTAAGAAACAGGAAAGCGTGCTTTGGGGATCAGGGTTGAAAAATACTGCTCTAGAGACCCAGTACTTTGTGGGTTTTTGAGGAGCTACAGCTGCTTTAATTAATCTCACCAGTGGCACTAGTAGCTGATGACGGTGAGTGTATAAATGTTGTTGTTTATCTCTTACACTTAGTACAAAATACGTTTAATAATGTTTTTTAGAGAGAAAGTTTTAGAAACACCTAAATAATAAATCTTCATTGTCAATTTGTTAAGAAATAGCCTACTTTTGAATATGCGGCAAAGCGGCAGAACCCTTGCTCTTCAGGTTAGGTGGGCTGCTTGTTGCTAAGGTCATTAATTATTTTAAAACATGAGATGGATCCAAGTGAGGGAGTACACTTCAAAAATTTCACTTGAATCTTTTTAGTCAGTTTTTTTAAGAAATAGCCTACATTAAATGGTGTTGAAGCTGTGAGAGCCCTGGGTTTGCTGCTTGGGAATTTCCCACTCTCTGTATTTGTCTCTAGTAATATCACATGCAATATTTCGGACATTAGGTTTTGACGGTTAAAGGTTACCTTTGGTGACACTTCTAAACTGTTTGCCACAGTTGAAAGACAAATATTTGGAGTAATGGAGTAATAATCTGCCGGAGCACTTTCAATTTTCCTTGTAGAAAAAAGAAAGATTTGTGCTACATATAATAGCTTTTTATGTAAAACTAATTTAGCAGAATGTTACCATTTGTATAAATTTGTTAATAGAAATTTCTCATTGTTCTATGTTGATGGGGCTTTTCTGTTTGTGTTGTAGATATCTGAGCTTTACCTGGTTCTGATAATAAAATAAAATAACTATAAATTAACTCTTTGTTGTTATTTTACATGAATCATGTACTTGAAAGGCAACTCTGGCCAGATGAAGGTTAAAAAAATAAATGTAAAATACATTGTTTACTTATAGCTCGTTGGAACTGGAGGTAAAGGAAGAACAACTTCCAGGTTCCTATAACCGTCACCCGCTGGACTAAAGGTGTCGTGCAGTTTTTCTGAGGCTGATCATCGTGGGGCTTTTGAGAGAAATGGGAAAGCATGCTGATGAATTACCTTGGATTCCTATAATGCATGTAATACAAATCCTGCAGCTTTAAATCCAGGCGGCTTTCAGTGAAATAGGAGCTAGCTCAGTTTCATTAGTACTTTAGCATTCTATCATTGTTACACATTTACCGCTTTTTGTCTCTGGGATATGTTTTTTTAAATATATCAGTTTACATTGCAATTGAGCTGTTGCTAGCACACTGACAATGTACAACTCATTCACAGTTACAAACTAATGAAAGCACCTCAAACGTAAAAAGGCAGATGCATGGTGATGTCTATGTCTCCACTGCTGCTGTGCTCAATTTCATGCCCACTGAGCACTGAAGCAGATGCTCAGAAGTCGACCCGTGTTTTTGATCCCTTAATCTACTCCCCAGGTTTCTGTTTATCTCCTGGCCACAAGTGTCTAACATCTCTTCTGGAGAACACACTCTCCGTGCTCCAGGGAAAACAAAAACATTGTCCCTGAAAATGATCTAAAGCTAACAAATTCTCCATTTTGTCCTTTCAAAAGTATAATTAGCAATTTACTTTCAATTTGTCTGTTACCCATTCACAGAGGTGGTGAGTTTCCTGATGGAAAACCAAACAAAAAACACTCTGAACAAGGTGTTTTAGACAGCATTTTTAGAGTCAGAGTTGCTTATTTCTTTGACATATTTTTTTTAAGCGTGTGATGTTTTAACATTTTTGTAAAAAACGATAATCTTAATGAATAATGACAGGGATTAGTGTGCTGTTTGCACTACTTTCATTTTTTTCTCTGAAAACAACCCCTCAAGATTTGGCTAAGATGTATTATTCATTCATTTGGCGATGACCAGATTATCATCCACTTAGACTTTAGCCAAATTAGACATTTTCAAAGCCTAAAATATATTTCCCATTTCCTACTGTGTTCCAGTCCCTGCTCAAGCACAAATCTCACATAGTGAAAATGGTGAAATCTTTTCCTGATTATTTAGGCTTGCTAGGACCCTCTGCAGGTATTAATATACAGCACCAAGACTGCAGGCATCATAGCAAATGCACCAAGCTCATACTTATTTGAATTTTTGTGCATGTTTAGTTGATTATGAGTTGTTTCAAGGGAAATCTTGTTTTCTTGAAATGCACAATGGGATCATTTCCAAAGAAACTGTTCAAGTGCAGTGTTGGCCTAGTGGTTAGAGCAGTGTGCTTGTGCTCTGAGAAGATTGCAAATACCTGGTTCAATTCCCACAGCCTCCACCCTGGGTTCCTGAGCAAAACCCTTAACCCCTGGGTGCTACACAATGGCTTCCCAAGCGGATGGGTCAAATGCAGAGAGTGAATTTCTCCATTATGAGATCAATAAAGTTTAATTATTATTCAGAAACATAAAGGAGTCCCTTCATCCTAACACAAGAGTGATAATAATAAATCAATAAGTCTTTGACTTTAATCTGTGGGACACCTGGTTGTGTGAGGGAGGACATTCAGTAAAAAAAACTTTTCCAAATATGTGAGCCAGTTGTAATAAACTTGGTGTGGCAACTGATTAATATGGGAGCAGCCAAAACGACACATATAGTATTTGAACCTTCTTCCTTTGTTTTGTTTATTGTACTCAGGTACAGCTAACCTGTTTGCTGTATTTACTGATTTGTGTTTAACATCATTACAGCACATAAATCAATAAAAACTGATTTGATCTATGCTGCTTGGTTGATCCTTGCAACCATCCCAACATCAATCAAGCAGCATGAGCTAGAGCATGCCAGAAGAGACCATCCTGAAGTCCCTGACCAACAGCAGGAAGCCTCACTAGCAGGAAGAATTATTAACAGATTAAATAATAGCATTCTCTCACAAAAAGAACCAAAACACTAAATATAGGGTGACAGACTGGGAGCCATAATGGCAGGTCACTAGCCATGGACAACAGCCAAAAACAACAACAAAGACATGGTTCCAGCATAGGACCAACAGCATCTATAATTAGGAATAAAAAATTAAATAGGAAATTAAGCTTATACATTAAAGACGCAAACATTCCACTCATAACTTGAACCAAATATAGCTCCTATAAAGGATACAGAGATTAAGCCAACACCAAGCTAACAAACACATAGAACATAAAGGGAAACATCCTACAATGACCAAGCCTACTGGTAGTCATGACTGTAGGAATCCAGAAAATGGTGTGATGTAGGTGAATGAGGGTACGCTAAGCAAGAACAGTCAGTAACCAGTAAGTGATTAGCACTTACTTTGTCAATTTAATGCCTAGTGCTAAAGTATCATTACAGAAAATTATGTTGAAGGCTTCTTTATCTTACTGTTGGTTAACTAATAGAAAAAAAAAAACTTCCATTCACTGAGCCTTTCAGCAAACCAAGATAAGAGAATAAAATATAAAAAATGTATTAGCCAAATTTCCATTTGCCTCCCTCTGGTCCACATTGGTTGGCCAAAAGGGATTGTATTACTTTACATTTTCTTAACACATTGACTTAAACTGGAAGGCAGTTGCATCTGGGGGCTATCAATAAGGAGGCTGCATTGCAAACCAACCCATGCCTTGTTCTGCACGGGTAATTTCAATGGGATTGTCTACAATTGTCTTTCCTGCCTCTTTCAATTACCTGCAGAAGTGGCACACAAATAAACAAGGTTGAAATGAATGTGACTGTGTGGTCAAAATGCTAACCAGATAGGGTGTTAAAAGGAGTTTCTGTTGTGCAGCTGACATGGTTGGATGAACATCACTGCAATTTAGATCTTCTTTCTGTTTTTCAAGTTTATTTGGGTGTGAGGAAATTCCCTCTCAACCAAAAGTCTATCAATATTTTATATTGATTTACAAGTGTATGTTTTCTTACTTTTATACAAAAAAGAATAAAGCATAGAAAAAACCTATGTAAATCAACGACCAAAAGGCTTTTCTTTATAAATTGATGTTTCATTTCAAATACACAAGATCATATAGCAACACCAAAATACTTTTAAGACATAATACAAACCTTGGCACACTGCAAAAAATGGAAATCGAAATTTGTCATTTTCAAGACAATTTACAAGACAAGACAAGACATTTCAAGACAAGACATTTTCAAGACAATTTACTTTTAAAATAAGAAAAAAAATGCATATAATCTAATTATCTTATTTTAGTGGTAGAAATACTCATTCCATTGGAACACCATCTTATTTACCCACTCAAATTAAATTTATTTTTTATTTTTTCCTATTTCTAGATGCTTTTTGCAGTGCAATGCCTTTTTGTTTTAAATATGGAAAAATACATATACCTTAAAAAATTTTCTCATCCACTTTGGATAAACAAATTAAGTACAGCTAATTCAATTTATTTATGAAGTAATCATTTGATGTGAAAATGCTGTGGCCGCCTGAAAGAAGAAAAAGCCATAGAGGTCACTTTGTTAGTGAAGTTCATGTGGCAAATCTAAGCCAATAACTTCGAAATACAGAAAGTTTATAGTGTCTAACGAGACAAAGGGGGACACTTGAATCACTACTAAACCTGAGTAAGCACTGCCTGTCAAGCTGTTTCCAGCTGAGTTAAGTGTATCTCCTATCATGTGTATTCGTCGACACAGCACAACATTAAAGCTTTGTAAGACTGTGTTATAGACTAGCTATAGAATTGATTAATCATTGGGTTCTTTTTTTTATTGATTATATTCAGGAGATTTTATTATTTAAATAAAAAAGTAATCCCTTACCATATTCCGCCTGATATCCACAAACCAAATGCTAATGCGCCGATGCCCTTTCAAGGCCCTTTACTGTAATCAAACTACTGAAGTTATGCCGAAAAACTTATGGACTTAAAGTTATACATATTTTGTTTGTTTGTCAATTTGTACAAACGAAATTTCGTTTGGTACAGTTTTCATAACATTTGTATTCCTTAAAGTGCAGCAGCGATCAATGTGGGAGAAAATGGTGGAAGAAAATGCATTGATATGGAGGTTCAGACCATTACATATATATACGGTGCAAATATGCAGAATTTTGAATTGGTGTTATCAGTGTGATGCGGAGTCAGTGAAATGATTAAGAGTTTTTTTAATAGTTCAGCTGTCTGATGGCGGTGGGTAAGAAGCTGTTTCGGAATCTGTTGGACCTGCATCGAATGCTGCGAAGCCTCTTCCCAGAGGGTTATGCCGAAAGACATAAAGACCTAGACTTAGACAACTTTTATTCTATTATTTTGTTTTGTACAGCTTTCAGATAGTAAATGAGCAGCAGCTTAGCAATAAAATAAACATTTCTATTTCATAAAGTGCAGCAGTGATCAGATGTAAACAGTGTGGGAGAAAAATAAAACGCATTGCAAAACACATTGATATGGAAGCTCAGAGCATTTCAAGACAAATATATATGGAGCAAATTTTCAGTGTTTTGGTTTGGTGTTATTAGTGTGATGCAGAGTTTGTGACATGATTTAGTTTTTTTAACAGTTCA
Organism: Cyprinodon variegatus; assembly: GCF_000732505.1. NCBI lineage: Eukaryota > Metazoa > Chordata > Actinopteri > Cyprinodontiformes > Cyprinodontidae > Cyprinodon > Cyprinodon variegatus. The sequence goes on along the minus strand of NW_015150633.1, from coordinate 449,466 downwards.
GTAATCTGATGGCAGTGGGGAAAAACCTATTGCAGAATCTGCTGGACCTGCATCGAATGCTGAGAAGCCTCTTCCCAGAGGGCAGCAGGGAGAACAGTCAATGGTGGGGGTGTGAGGGGTCATTCATAATGTTACAGGCTTGGGACACGCAGCTCTGGGATGAAATTTATTTTATGGAGGGAAGAGGATCTTCTCTGCTGTTCTCACCACCCTTCTCACGTTCTTCCTGTCTGGGGCGCTGCAGCCTCCACACCACACTGTGAGACAGCTGGTCAGAACGCTCTCTATGGTGCTTCTGTAGAAGGTGGGGAGGATGGGTGGGGGCAGGTGTTCTCTTCTCCTCATCTGCAGGAAAGAATACAAATAATAATTTTAAGTGCAACACCTGGTTTGTCATAAACAGGGGGAATGTTATTATTTAACAGTAAAGACATGATGTACAAATACTGTGAAATTCTTTTTAACAGTTTATTCTAAGTTGGCAAAATATAATAAATCAGACACTATATATTTAACAGTAAATACTTATGACAATTGTTAATTTTATTGTTTTTTATAGAAAATCCTGTATATGTGTTTTCCCAGAACAGCACATCTTGTAGACCAGACTTGATTGATAGCTGGGAGTTCTGCCTTGTTTTGGTTCTCATTTTCAAAGGAGGAGGACAGTGGTGCATTTTGAGTATGTTCAGGTTCAGAGGCATATACATAGGACTGAAAGGACTGTACCAAAAATCAAATGGCATTTTGTGTGTGTGGTAATGGTAATTTGCAAATACGGCATATATTTTGCTTGGTCTTTTCATTTCAGCTGTTGAATTCAGTTTATACAGATACTGTAGCTAAGGTCCTTAGCTTTACCAAAGTGAAAGATGAAATGGGTTTGGAATGTTGGGAGCTGGAGAAGTTCCATCTCTCTCCAGCAGAGTCCGCCATGGATCCTCCTGAGCTGAGC